>NC_133168.1:0-5000 GCF_040802235.1 Manis javanica
CACCCCCACCCCCACCCCCACCCCCACCCCCACCCCCACCCCCACCCCCCCACCCCAACCCTAACCCTAACCCTAACCCTAACCCTAACCCTAACCCTAACCCTAACCCTAACCCTAACCCTAACCCTAACCCTAACCCTAACCCTAACCCTAACCCTAACCCTAACCCTAACCCTAACCCTAACCCTAACCCTAACCCTAACCCTAACCCTAACCCTAACCCTAACCCTAACCCTAACCCTAACCCTAACCCTAACCCTAACCCTAACCCTAACCCTAACCCTAACCCTAACCCTAACCCTAACCCTAACCCTAACCCTAACCCTAACCCTAACCCTAACCCTAACCCTAACCCTAACCCTAACCCTAACCCTAACCCTAACCCTAACCCTAACCCTAACCCTAACCCTAACCCTAACCCTAACCCTAACCCTAACCCTAACCCTAACCCTAACCCTAACCCTAACCCTAACCCTAACCCTAACCCTAACCCTAACCCTAACCCTAACCCTAACCCTAACCCTAACCCTAACCCTAACCCTAACCCTAACCCTAACCCTAACCCTAACCCTAACCCTAACCCTAACCCTAACCCTAACCCTAACCCTAACCCTAACCCTAACCCTAACCCTAACCCTAACCCTAACCCTAACCCTAACCCTAACCCTAACCCTAACCCTAACCCTAACCCTAACCCTAACCCTAACCCTAACCCTAACCCTAACCCTAACCCTAACCCTAACCCTAACCCTAACCCTAACCCTAACCCTAACCCTAACCCTAACCCTAACCCTAACCCTAACCCTAACCCTAACCCTAACCCTAACCCTAACCCTAACCCTAACCCTAACCCTAACCCTAACCCTAACCCTAACCCTAACCCTAACCCTAACCCTAACCCTAACCCTAACCCTAACCCTAACCCTAACCCTAACCCTAACCCTAACCCTAACCCTAACCCTAACCCTAACCCTAACCCTAACCCTAACCCTAACCCTAACCCTAACCCTAACCCTAACCCTAACCCTAACCCTAACCCTAACCCTAACCCTAACCCTAACCCTAACCCTAACCCTAACCCTAACCCTAACCCTAACCCTAACCCTAACCCTAACCCTAACCCTAACCCTAACCCTAACCCTAACCCTAACCCTAACCCTAACCCTAACCCTAACCCTAACCCTAACCCTAACCCTAACCCTAACCCTAACCCTAACCCTAACCCTAACCCTAACCCTAACCCTAACCCTAACCCTAACCCTAACCCTAACCCTAACCCTAACCCTAACCCTAACCCTAACCCTAACCCTAACCCTAACCCTAACCCTAACCCTAACCCTAACCCTAACCCTAACCCTAACCCTAACCCTAACCCTAACCCTAACCCTAACCCTAACCCTAACCCTAACCCTAACCCTAACCCTAACCCTAACCCTAACCCTAACCCTAACCCTAACCCTAACCCTAACCCTAACCCTAACCCTAACCCTAACCCTAACCCTAACCCTAACCCTAACCCTAACCCTAACCCTAACCCTAACCCTAACCCTAACCCTAACCCTAACCCTAACCCTAACCCTAACCCTAACCCTAACCCTAACCCTAACCCTAACCCTAACCCTAACCCTAACCCTAACCCTAACCCTAACCCTAACCCTAACCCTAACCCTAACCCTAACCCTAACCCTAACCCTAACCCTAACCCTAACCCTAACCCTAACCCTAACCCTAACCCTAACCCTAACCCTAACCCTAACCCTAACCCTAACCCTAACCCTAACCCTAACCCTAACCCTAACCCTAACCCTAACCCTAACCCTAACCCTAACCCTAACCCTAACCCTAACCCTAACCCTAACCCTAACTCTAACCCTAACCCTAACCCTAACCCTAACCCTAACCCTAACCCTAACCCTAACCCTAACCCTAACCCTAACCCTAACCCTAACCCTAACCCTAACCCTAACCCTAACCCTAACCCTAACCCTAACCCTAACCCTAACCCTAACCCTAACCCTAACCCTAACCCTAACCCTAACCCTAACCCTAACCCTAACCCTAACCCTAACCCTAACCCTAACCCTAACCCTAACCCTAACCCTAACCCTAACCCTAACCCTAACCCTAACCCTAACCCTAACCCTAACCCTAACCCTAACCCTAACCCTAACCCTAACCCTAACCCTAACCCTAACCCTAACCCTAACCCTAACCCTAACCCTAACCCTAACCCTAACCCTAACCCTAACCCTAACCCTAACCCTAACCCTAACCCTAACCCTAACCCTAACCCTAACCCTAACCCTAACCCTAACCCTAACCCTAACCCTAACCCTAACCCTAACCCTAACCCTAACCCTAACCCTAACCCTAACCCTAACCCTAACCCTAACCCTAACCCTAACCCTAACCCTAACCCTAACCCTAACCCTAACCCTAACCCTAACCCTAACCCTAACCCTAACCCTAACCCTAACCCTAACCCTAACCCTAACCCTAACCCTAACCCTAACCCTAACCCTAACCCTAACCCTAACCCTAACCCTAACCCTAACCCTAACCCTAACCCTAACCCTAACCCTAACCCTAACCCTAACCCTAACCCTAACCCCTAACCCTAACCCTACCCTAACCCTAACCCTAACCCTAACCCTAACCCTAACCCTAACCCTAACCCTAACCCTAACCCTAACCCTAACCCTAACCCTAACCCTAACCCTAACCCTAACCCTAACCCTAACCCTAACCCTAACCCTAACCCTAACCCTAACCCTAACCCTAACCCTAACCCTAACCCTAACCCTAACCCTAACCCTAACCCTAACCCTAACCCTAACCCTAACCCTAACCCTAACCCTAACCCTAACCCTAACCCTAACCCTAACCCTAACCCTAACCCTAACCCTAACCCTAACCCTAACCCTAACCCTAACCCTAACCCTAACCCTAACCCTAACCCTAACCCTAACCCTAACCCTAACCCTAACCCTAACCCTAACCCTAACCCTAACCCTAACCCTAACCCTAACCCTAACCCTAACCCTAACCCTAACCCTAACCCTAACCCTAACCCTAACCCTAACCCTAACCCTAACCCTAACCCTAACCCTAACCCTAACCCTAACCCTAACCCTAACCCTAACCCTAACCCCTAACCCTAACCCTAACCCTAACCCTAACCCTAACCCTAACCCTAACCCTAACCCTAACCCTAACCCTAACCCTAACCCTAACCCCTAACCCTAACCCTAACCCTAACCCTAACCCTAACCCTAACCCTAACCCTAACCCTAACCCTAACCCTAACCCTAACCCTAACCCTAACCCTAACCCTAACCCTAACCCTAACCCTAACCCTAACCCTAACCCTAACCCTAACCCTAACCCTAACCCTAACCCTAACCCTAACCCTAACCCTAACCCTAACCCTAACCCTAACCCTAACCCTAACCCTAACCCTAACCCTAACCCTAACCCTAACCCTAACCCTAACCCTAACCCTAACCCTAACCCTAACCCTAACCCTAACCCTAACCCTAACCCTAACCCTAACCCTAACCCTAACCCTAACCCTAACCCTAACCCTAACCCTAACCCTAACCCTAACCCTAACCCTAACCCTAACCCTAACCCTAACCCTAACCCTAACCCTAACCCTAACCCTAACCCTAACCCTAACCCTAACCCTAACCCTAACCCTAACCCTAACCCTAACCCTAACCCTAACCCTAACCCTAACCCTAACCCTAACCCTAACCCTAACCCTAACCCTAACCCTAACCCTAACCCTAACCCTAACCCTAACCCTAACCCTAACCCTAACCCTAACCCTAACCCTAACCCTAACCCTAACCCTAACCCTAACCCTAACCCTAACCCTAACCCTAACCCTAACCCTAACCCTAACCCTAACCCTAACCCTAACCCTAACCCTAACCCTAACCCTAACCCTAACCCTAACCCTAACCCTAACCCTAACCCTAACCCTAACCCTAACCCTAACCCTAACCCTAACCCTAACCCTAACCCTAACCCTAACCCTAACCCTAACCCTAACCCTAACCCTAACCCTAACCCTAACCCTAACCCTAACCCTAACCCTAACCCTAACCCTAACCCTAACCCTAACCCTAACCCTAACCCTAACCCTAACCCTAACCCTAACCCTAACCCTAACCCTAACCCTAACCCTAACCCTAACCCTAACCCTAACCCTAACCCTAACCCTAACCCTAACCCTAACCCTAACCCTAACCCTAACCCTAACCCTAACCCTAACCCTAACCCTAACCCTAACCCTAACCCTAACCCTAACCCTAACCCTAACCCTAACCCTAACCCTAACCCTAACCCTAACCCTAACCCTAACCCTAACCCTAACCCTAACCCTAACCCTAACCCTAACCCTAACCCTAACCCTAACCCTAACCCTAACCCTAACCCTAACCCTAACCCTAACCCTAACCCTAACCCTAACCCTAACCCTAACCCTAACCCTAACCCTAACCCTAACCCTAACCCTAACCCTAACCCTAACCCTAACCCTAACCCTAACCCTAACCCTAACCCTAACCCTAACCCTAACCCTAACCCTAACCCTAACCCTAACCCTAACCCTAACCCTAACCCTAACCCTAACCCTAACCCTAACCCTAACCCTAACCCTAACCCTAACCCTAACCCTAACCCTAACCCTAACCCTAACCCTAACCCTAACCCTAACCCTAACCCTAACCCTAACCCTAACCCTAACCCTAACCCTAACCCTAACCCTAACCCTAACCCTAACCCTAACCCTAACCCTAACCCTAACCCTAACCCTAACCCTAACCCTAACCCTAACCCTAACCCTAACCCTAACCCTAACCCTAACCCTAACCCTAACCCTAACCCTAACCCTAACCCTAACCCTAACCCTAACCCTAACCCTAACCCTAACCCTAACCCTAACCCTAACCCTAACCCTAACCCTAACCCTAACCCTAACCCTAACCCTAACC
>NC_133168.1:9550000-9750000 GCF_040802235.1 Manis javanica
TTTGTGTCTCCCACATGACACTCATGCTACTGGTGCAGAAACAGGGCTTTGCAAACCGCCATTCTGTACCCTGGTGCCTCTAGAAGTCGAAGCAAGGGTAAAATAGGAAGCAGGTTCTCACTTCATCACTACCTCGGAGGAAGGTGCTTGGTCATTAAAAATACGGTTTCCCAAGCCATACTGCCTTATCTTGAGTCCTGGGTCCACTACTCACAAAAAGTGTCCTTCCTTTTACCCCAATATCCTCCCCTATAAAAAAATTAAGATCCTTATAAGAATAGTTCCAGTTTCACAGGTTAGTTGTGAGATTTAAGAGTCAATATGCATAAAATACTTAAAACTGGGCCTGGTGTATAGCATACACTCAACAACTGATAACTATTGGTATGACAACTCGCTGTTTAAGATTCTTAAGTGCTAAAAATCTTTTAAACACATATTGATTTCTACAGTTATCATGTTTCTGACCAAAAAACACACAAATAAATTGACAGAGATGAAAATTTCTAGCTGAAGAAAACTGTATGATTTCCTGCATAACAGCGGCTAAAATTTTCAAACTAAGCTTTGTAAAGACACAGACCGTATTTCAAATAGGTGATTCTTGTATTGATCTTTCATAAATCCTGATAGCATAACGTAACAGTAAATCATACATCAGTGAAGGGACGTCTGAAGTGAGTTGGGGTGATAGGTTCTACTTTGCTCTAAGATGATTTAGCCTCTGTAAGGCTCAAACTCAAAAGGTTTGGATGAATAGACAGGGAGCATATCTACTAGAATCTCTGTCTTAAATTTAAATGTTGTCTGGCATACAGTGCTGGACCACAGCTGATTCACCACTAAGTCTTCTAACAATGAAGGTGTTAGACAAAATGAAAAGAATATGAGAAACCAAGAGTTCAAACGTACCACTCTGCCTGGCAAATTTAAGAACCAAATTCCTTTTCATAGAGAAAAAGGGCCAATTCACTTTATGTGTGCAGGTAGCATGGACATTAATATACAATTTTGATAAATAGAAGAAGATAAAGAGAACATAGAACAAAATCAGAGAGAGACAGAGAGGGGGAGACTGATTTTCCCCTTCAGAAAAGTACTAGAGGCTTTTCAACTAGAGGAAAACCCAGGAATAATGATGAAGAACAGTATCATCAAAATAAAGTAATTACAGATTAATCTGGCAAAAAGTATATTTAGAATGTTTTCTACTATAAATATTAAAATACAAAAAAGACTTTATCTGAAACAGCCAGTAGTAATGAAGATTACTTTTTCTCGCTGATGTGAAATGTTATTTTTACTTTGGCAAACCTTTAGAAGGGCCTTTCCCTCTATTGACAAATCAAATTTTCACAGTTCAATTATTTACAAGAACAAGCCTACTTTCACGATATTTTTGAAAGTCTCAAATATGGAGGATCCTCCCAATGTCATTCCTATAATTCAGAATGCGTTTTATCATTCAAAAGGGCTTAAAATGACTGTTAACCTAACAAATCTTTCAAAACCTATAAACAAGAACTTTGAAGTCCATGGTGTGTGTATCGATGAAACCCAATGTAGCTTCCATCTGTATAGACTACAAGTTCTAGAAATGTTGTTCTGCTTTTGGCTCAGACCACCACTAACCAATTCTCAGGAAGAGAGCAAATTATGAATTACTACTAACGTGGTCCTGTGAGAAAAACTTAGGTCACTTTTACATTCTAATACTTTAATATTTGTGCTGTTTCTTATAGATGTCATATTCACCAGTATTTACAGTATCTAAAACTCTGAAATGTCCCAGGAGTAGGAATGGAAGTTCTGAGGGTTTTTATATGCTTCCTGTTGCCAAGGTAACCGCATCCTTGATACCCACGTGTTTGGCATGTCTCTCTCACTTTGCGTCTGGCTCCCAGAGCCAATCAGTCTCAAAGAAACACGGGAAATAAAAACAAGACAAATGTCATAGGGAACTGTTTCTTCTTAAGGGTTTTTTAAAATAATAAACTCTCCCAAGTTAATGTTGAGATTCTTAAATTCCCAAACTGAATGCATAAAGAAATTGAGTGAGGAATTAAGAACTAGTACGAGAGACTTCTACAGATATGATTATTAAACACTATTGGAAAACACAAAACAAGTTTATACCTGATTAACAGTAGAATAACATTCATATATGTACAAAAACTAAGGAATATTGAATTAGTCTGTGAACTGTTCAATAAACACAATGAACTCTTATAAAAAGTTATTTTAACTTTAAATATACCCACCATAAATACCTAACTATCAAAGTCAGTTCAACCATAAAAACTACAGTCACCATAAAACATGTTTAAAGGGAAGATAATTTATTTTTATGTGTTAAATACAAACTGATCACTATTTATGTAATGCAATCCTTTTTCTATATTCTGGTTCCTATATAAATGTCTATATATATATGTGTGTGTATATATATATGTGTGTGTGTGTGTGTGTGTGTATATATATATATATATATATATATATATATATATATATATATATATATATATATAAGCTTAGGCCAATAAAAAGAATGTATTTCAGCAATTTTTAAATCATCACTTATGTATACTGTGAATAATTCAGACATATTTTCATTAGTCTCCAATTGCAATCAAAGAAATGAACTTTTTGTATGTCTCACAAAGATCTTCTGTAAGTCTGATGACATAACACAAAATGCAACTGAAGAGAACTAAAAATAATGTATCAGGAAGTGCTATTTTTCTTGAATGTTAGTCTAGGCCTATCTTTATTATTCCTGCTTTTAGATTCCAGGTTTCAATAATAAAATAAAATTATAAGGGTTATCTCTGTCCCTACGTAGGGATCAGAAATACAGCCACTTCTTTTGATTTAGCATAATCTTCAATGTATGCCATAAAGAGTGGCCTAGCTGTCATCATTTTCTTCTTTTTTAAGTCTCTGTCTCCTTAACAGCCTATCAGCACCTGGGAACTCTTTCCAGTCACTGCCGACACAGATTGGGCCAATGCTTAAATTGCTGAATACGAAGTACAGAAAGGGCTTCAGTGTCACCCAGCAGTGTTACTATATGGAAAAATGGTCAAAAAGTGAATTTCATTACAGAGGACACTTCTCAAGACAATAAAAATATTGTATCATTCATTACTTTAGCACTTGGTCACCTATTGCTGTGTTGAATGTTACATTTTTTCTTAAAAAGAAAGGTTATTGAAAGACAAAGTTCTAAGCAAAATGTTTAATAGGAGAACAAAGTTATTTTTTAAAAAAGCACCTAATTTTGATCAATAGATGCTGGGCCTAATAAAGAGCAGAGATGAGAGTGTGCATTATCTCAGATCGAGTAGGAAACACTGATATAATTTGATTTTCATCATGCATAGATATCATTTATTTTTCTAGTCAGACAGCATTAAGAGATACTATTTGGGAACATGCAAAATGATGACTTGATGAATTCTGATGAAAATTAAAGAAATAGATTTATATTCGTCATGGTTTTTCACACTGTGAATGGCTAAGTCAGATTGACTCAGAGTACAAGATGTTTCTAAACAAAAATAATGTTTTCCTCATAAACTTTAAAAAAAAGTTGTATACTGGAATACATAAGTGGCAAAGAAAATACCAGAATAATTGGAGGTCCATTAATTGCTTTTATGCTTCACACCAGGTGGTCTAATTTCCCATTAGGTAAGTAAAAGCCCCAGTAAAAATCAATGAAAAGGGCACTTCGGATTCTGGTCAAAATTGAAGAAATGGGACTGCATTTACCTTCCTTACTGAAACAACCAAAAATCTAGACAAAATATAAAGGTTTTGAACACAGTGGCTCTCAGGCAATGAATAGGCTGTGATCCCTGATGGGTGGAAAACAAATTACTCAGGTGCTTTGGTTTCCCCCACAGTTTAATGCCTTGAGAGGGGTTCTAGGTAGCAGGACAGTAAGGAAGAACCCAGAGGGAACCTAGCTGAATCACTGATGCGAATCCCAAGTTGGGAGTCGAGAGAACAAGACTGCTAGAGTTTGCAGGAAATAGTACCCAGGATAAGAGAGCTGTATATATAGAAAATACCAGGTATCTGTAGAGGGTCTTACTAAAGCATTTAGCTGAGCACTGATGAGTATATGCATGTGAGAAAAATACTAAGGGTGGGGAAAGAATCACCCTACAGGATTTGAAGAAACTGTATTTGTGCTCATTCAGGATTAGGAATGTGCCTGTTCCCACCTAATATAGACTAGAAAAAGCCTCATACTATGTGGGTCATTGGGTACAGTACATATAAAAGTTTTGTCTAAGCTAATCTAGCCCTAGATTAATAACCACTATGGTCCCACCTAAAAAAACTTAAAAGAAAGACCCCCCAAAAATCAAACAATATATAATAACTAAATACCAAAACAAAGCACAAAATTATTTATAGAAATGAAAAATTATTCAATATCCAATGAGGTAAATTTTATAATTTATAACAAGGAAAACATGACATGTTATGATGAGGAAAAAAATCAACAAATAGAAACCAATGCAGAACGGAACTGATGTTAGAAATCGCAGACAAGTTTATTAAAATAATCCTTGTCACTTTATTATACGTGTTTAAAAAGTTAAGTTGAGAAATAGAGGATATATAAAAGACCCCAATCAAACTGCTAGATATGAAAACATGATGTTTGAGATAAAAAACATCCTGGGTGAGACAACTTGCAGATTACATATTGCAAAAGGAAAGAAGAGAAAAAATATTACTGACCAACCAGGATGAGATCCCATTCCTGCCACTGTTTTATCACAAAAAAAAAAAAAAAAATATTACTGACCTTGAAAGCATAGCAAAAGAAACTACCCAACATGAAGAACATAGACAAATAATTTTCACAGCCCAGTGTTTTTTAGAATACCATAGCTAGACAGTTCTTAGTTTATTCACAAAGATGAATGGCAAAAACCATTGAATTGTATACTTTATTGAATTCTTTGGCATATGGGTTATATTTTGATAGAGCTACTTAAAAAATATGAGCTGTGGGCAACTACAAGAGACCTAACATATTTGTACAGAGTTCCTCAAAGACAAAGGGGGGAGGAGGACAGAAAACAAGATTGGTAGAAATGAATAAAAATTTTCTGAATTTCATTAAAAGTATAAACCCAGAGATCCAAAAAGCTTCAAAAATTTCAAGCACAAGAAGAAAATGAAAAAAAATTAGGGCACATCATAATCAAATTGCTCAAAATGAGAGAGAATATTTTAGAAGCAACAAGTTCAAAAAGACATGTTATGCAGAGACACAGAGAGAAGAATGACAGCAGATTTCCCATTGGAATTAATGCAAGCAGGAAGGCAGTGGGGCAATACTTCTAAGTATTGAAAAAGAAATTTGTCTTAGAATTAGGAAGAATTAGTCCTTCAATTTTATTCCTTTATTTCAAGTTGTTTTGGTTACTCTAGGGTATTTGCATTTTCATATCAATTTTAAAATGAGCTTGTCAATTTCTACAAAGATGACTGTTGGGATTTTGACTAGAGTTGTATTGCATCTAGTCAGTTAGTAGAAAACTGACATCTTAACAATAGTAAATCTCCTGACTCAAGGATATGACGTACCTATCTATTTACATAGGTCTTCTATGAACTTTGGTTGATAATAATATGTCAGCATTGGCTCACTGATTGTAACGAACATACCGCACTTTATTGGTGGTGGCAGAGACTGTAAGCAGGTGTCGGGAAGAGAAGGGGACAGGTGGTAAACTGTGTATTTTCCACTGTTTTGCTGTGACCACAAAACTTAAAAAATTAAATGTAAATTAATAGTTTTTAAAAAGAATGCTCTCAAATCTAAGAAATTAGAAGAAGAATACACTGAACCCAAGGTAAGCAGAAGAAGGAAAGAAGTAATAAAAATTAGAGCAAAAATAAGTTAAATAGAGAAGAAAAGAATCAGCTACACTCAAAGTTGGTTCTTTGGGAAGATCAATAAACTTGGCAAAATTTTAGGTAATTTGATCAAGACAAAAAATGATTCACATTACTAAATATTAGAAACTAAAGGGAACACATCACCATCAATCTCAAGAAATACAGAAGGTCATAAAGAAATACTAAGAACAACTGTATGCCAATTAAATAACTTATTAAATGGTGAGAAAAAATAGCACAGAATTACTGAAAGACAAATTACTGAAACTCACTCAAGAAGAAACAAAATTTGACTAGGCCTTTACCAAGCAAAGATCAAATTTGTAATTTTAAAACTTCACACAGGTTCCAGTTCAAGCTGACAACATAGGAAGATCCTGAACTCACCTCTTCCCGCAGTTACGCCAAGTCTATATGGTGTATGGAACGCAATGTATGAAGCTGTATAGAACAATTGTCTTTGAAAACATCCGTACAAACTGGCGCAGTGACCCAGGGCCCCGTGAGGAAGCAGCTCTTCGAAAAGTGCCCAGACTTAATGTGAAAGAGACTCATTTTAAAGTGTTGTTCGAAGTGGCAGGATCATCTCTGAGGACAGAGGCGGGTGGGCACCACCTTCCTGCATTTCCTCTGCCTTGCTAAAGCCAGCAAGTGCCATCTATTTTTTTTCTTTTTCTTTCCCTTTTTTCCTCATTTTTATTTTTATTTTCCCATAACCCTTTTTTCATTTTATGTTCCTTTTCGTTTTTTCCCTTTTCTCAGCAAGTGCCATCTCGGCACGCCCCCTGCCTCACTCCAGCCAGCAGGCACCGTCTTTGCGCGCGCCTCCCACCACCCTACAGAGTGCAGGACTTGCCCGAGGGGAGCTTCTGCACACATCTGGTGCTCCAGTGTTTACAACTGGTGACAGCTGTCTGTGACTGCCACCCAGGGCACTTGGCTGTGGAAGTCAGGAGGGTTTGTGTACCTGGGACCCTGGGACAGTAACAATCGGGGGAAGGCTTCTTGGTAGATAACCACTCCCAGGGCACTGTACTGAAAGCACCCCCCTAACACACCAATTTTTCTGAGAGAGATTTAATTGCGTATCTAGATGCTCTTGCCTGTGGGGAAGGCTTCTGGCTCTGCATACTTATAGGGGCCTGTGAAGGGGCTCTCAGGGAATGGAGGCTGGGTGAAGGCCGTCTTTGCACTTTCCCTCTCCTCACTTGAGGTCACTAGCGTCCTAGAAAAAAGAGTTTACATCCTTCTCTGGTGCCCTGATTTTTGTAGCTGTTGCCGCAAGACACTTCTGCATTGCCTGACTTGGTGGCCAGTGGGGATTACATTCACGGGTCACACAGGATAGGAACCAACCGAGAAAACAGGCAGTTTTAAAGAGCTGCCACCCCAGGACACAGCAAAGGCAACAGTCCCAGGAGCTCAGTCTTTCTAGAAAAAGGCCTATTAGCTTATCATCATAGCTGCAGCCTGAGGGGCAGGCTTCTAATTAAATATGCATCTAAGGGCTGACAATAAATCTCTCCTGAGACTTCAGAGGGTGGGCACTATCTTTGTGCTTCCCTTCTGCCACACTCTATAGAGTTCCAGCATCTCTCAGAAGGGAGCTCTTATATGTGTCTGCTGTCCCAGTTTTTATGGCTGGTGCCCTGATTTTTGTGGCTGCCATTCAGGAGATACCCCTTGATTGCCTGTGTTCGGTAGCCAGGGGCGCTAGTGTTCCTGGATCCCTGGGACTGTAATGAACAGATATAGTTGCAGGAAACTGTGTAGGCAGCCGACTGAAACACACCCCCAGCCTTTCTGTGAATGAGGCCTATTTATAGTTCTGGAGCTTTGGCCTTAGGGGGAGGTTTTGGATTTTATACACATCTAGAGGCTACCAAGTTGCTCTCAGGGAACACACGCCGGGGGGGAACAGTCTTTGTGCTCCCCCTCTGCCTCACTACAGCCACCAGCGTCTCCAGAAAGGAGCGTATACATTCCCAGAAAGGAACTTGCGCACTTGTCTGAAGCCCTAATTTTCATGGTGTTGCTCAGCAGACACCTCCAAATTACCTGGTTCTGAGGGCCAGCAGTGCTTACACCTATCACCTCAGAGGACTGCATATATTTGCATTCTTTAAAAGACACTGTTTGAAGATCTGGATTCCAGTTGGCCCAAATCTAGGTGCTGACTGAGATCCTCCCCTTTGGAACACTGACTCGTCTTGGCACATCCCCAGATTCTGGGAGCTACGACAAATAAAACAGAAGCTTCTTATAGTAAACCTCACAAAAGTTTGAAAGACAGCCAAAAGGTCACGGATGATTGGAGATAATATTCATCTCCTACACATAGCCAACCCCTCAAGGCTGGGGAAGCGGTTGGTTCATCTAATGCACAGAAACTAAAACAAAGAGTTAAGAACAATGAAGAAGTCAGACAAATATGTTACAAATTAAAGAATTAGGAAAAAAACAATGGAAAAAAATGACAAAACAGAGAGAAATAATTTACCTGATAAAGAGTTCAAAGCAATGGTCATGATGATACTCACCAAACTTGGGAGAATAGTGGGTGAATACAGTGAAAACTTCAACAAAGAGGAAAAAATATAAGAAAGTTTCGAAAGAAGTCACAAAATTGAAGAATACCCTAATTGAACTGAAAGTACACCAGAGGGGTTCAGCAACAGGCTAAATAAAGCAGAAGAAAGAAGCTGTGAACTCAAAGACAGGGCACAGAAACTCACCCAATTAAAGCAGAAGAAAACAGAAAAATGTGAAGATAGCTTAAGAGACTAATAGGACCTAGGACCATATCAAGTGGACTAGCAATCATATTCTAGGACTCCAAGAAGAAAATGGCAGAAAGAAAGGGACAGAAAACTTATTTGAAGAAATAATGGCTGAAAATTTTCCTAATGTGGGGAAAGAAATAGACATCTGGATCCAGGAAGCACAGAGAGTTCCAAATAAGATGGACTGAGAGACCAACACCAAGACACATTAAAGTTAAAATGGTAAAAGTTAAAGAAAGAATCTTAAAAACACCAAGAGATAAACAACTTGTTACATACATGGGCACCCCCATAAGACTATAAGCAGATTTTTCAACAGAAACTTTGCAGAAGAGAAGGGACTGGCAAGATATATTCAAAGTGCTAAAAGAAAAATAATTTCCAACTAAGAATACTCTGCCAAAATAATCATTCAGGATTAAAGTACAGATAAAGCATTTCTCAAGCAAAAGCTAAGGAGTTCATCACTGCTAAACCAGCCTTAGAAAAAAATGTTAAAAGGACTTCTTTAAGTTGAAAAGAAATCACACTAATTAGTAACAAGAAAACATACGGAAGTATAAATAAAGGTGGTAAAGGGAAATACACAGTAAAGTATTAATCACTTATAAAGCTAGTACAAAGGTTAACAGACTAAAGTAGTCAAACAAGTAAAAGATCCATCTATATGATGCCACAAGAGACTTGCTTCAGCATAAGGACATAGAGAGAATAAAAGTGAAAGAATGGAAAAAAGATATTCCATGAAAGTATAAACCAAAAAAAAAAAAAAAAGCTGGGGTAGCTAACCTTATATGTATAGGACAAAATAGACTTTAAAACAAAGATGGTAATAACAGGCAAAGAAAGGCAATAGAGATTGATAAAGGAGTCAATCCCCCAAGAAGATATGACAATTGTAAATATTTATGTTCCCAGCATAGGAGCACTTAAATATATAAGGCAAATAGTAACAGACTTAAGAGAGAAATAGAAGCAATACAATAATGGTAGGGGACTTTAATTACACACTTACATCAAAGGATAGATCATCCAGACAGAAAATCATTAAAGAAATAATCACCTTTAAATGACACATCAGACCAGACGGACTTAAGAGATACATACAGAGCATTCCTTACAGAAGCAACAGAATACACATTCTTAGGTGCATATGAAACATTCCCTAGGACAGGTCATATGTTAGGCCACAAAACAAGTCTTAACCAAGAAAACTGAAATCGTATCAAGCATGTTTACTGATCACAATGGTATATGAACCTAGAAATCAATTATGAGAGAAAACTGGAAAATTCACAAATATGTGGAGACTAAACAATATGCTACTGAACCAAAAATTGGTCAATGAAAAAATCAAAAGCAATTAAAAGAATAACTTAAGACCAATGAAAATGTAAATACAAAATATCAAAATGTATAGGATGCAGTAAATGCAGTTCTAAGAAAGAAGTTCACAGTAATGAATGCCAACCAGGACAAAGGAGAAAAATCTCAAATAACCTAACTTAAAACTCAAGGAACTAGAGAAAGAAGAACAAAAGAAGCCCCAGCTGGTAAAAGAAAGGAAATAGCAAAGAACAGAGCAGAAATAAATGAAATAGAGACTACAAGGACAATAGAAAAGATCAATGAAACCAAGAGCTGTTTCTTTGAAAAAATAAAATTTACAATCCTTTCAAGTGGAATCCTCACCAAGAAAAAAAGAGAGGGCTCAAATAAATGAAATCAGAAATGAAAGAGGAGACATTACAACTAATACCACAGAAATACAAAGAATCAGAAGAGAATACTATGAACAAGTTATATGCCAATGAATTAGAATCTAAAAAGCAAGAACTAAAAACAAACAAAAAAAAGCTTATAGATATAGACAATAAATGAGTGATTGCCAGAGGTAGGGTTTGGGAGTGGGCAAACTGGGTGAAGGGTCTCAAAAGATATAAACTTCCAGTTGTAAAATTATTAGGTCATGGGGACATAATGTACACCAGGATAACTATACTTAATAATACTGCATTGCATGTTTGAAATTTGCGAAGAAATTACATCTTAAAAGTTATCATCAAAAGAAAAAAAATGTAACTATGTATGGAGGTGGATGTTAACAATATTTATTGTGGTAATCATTTTGCAATATACACAAATTTCAGGACAGTATGTTGTACACCTAATAGAATGTTGAAACTAATATAATATTGTATCTCAATTATATATCAATAAATATTTTTGGATAGGATTGCTTTTAATCTGCTCTTAAACTGTATGAGTTCTTTATATGTTTCATTTATAGTCCCTTATAAGATATATGATTTGCAAATATTTTCTCCCATTTGGTAGGTTGCCTTTTCATTTTCTTGGTGAATTCCTTTGCTGAGTAAGAGATTATGAGTTAATTTTTGTGTATTGTGTAAGATAGTGGTCCAGTTTCATTTTATGGCATTTGGATCCCAGTTTTCCCAACACTGTTTATTGAAGAGACTATACTTTCCCCATTGTATAATCTTGGCCCCCTCATCATAAAAATGGGCACAGGATTTAAATAGACATTTTCTAAAGAATACATACAGATGGCCAACAAGCACATGAAAAGATGTTCAACATCACTAATCATGAGGGAAATGCAAATTAAAACAACAATGACATGTCACCTATCTATCATGCAATCAGCAATTCCATTTCTGGGTATTTATCTGAAGAAAATGAAAGTAGCAACTGAAAGGAGATATATGTGTCCCCATGTTGCAACATTATTTGCAAGAATCAAGATATGGAAACAATCCAATTGTCCATTGTGTAAAGAACTGTCACACACAATGGAACATTATTCAGTCAATATATATACATATACATATACATATACACACACACAATTTATACATATATACATACACACAGTAATAAATTTGAAGTGGAATATTACTCAGCCATAAAAAGAATGAAATCTTGGCATTTGTGACAACATGGATGGACTTTGATCTCATTTTGCTAAATGGAATAAATCAGACAGCGAAAGACAAATAGCATATAATCTCACTTATACAAATTTAAGGCTATAATTTGAGGTTTTAAACATAGATGGACCACTTTTTTCACACATTTTTATAAAACAAAGTATTCCTTATGTTAAAGACACATAAACACATGTTTATTCACAGACACTCAATAAGTAGTATTTTGTAGAACAACAGTGGTATCTACTGTTAAGAAACATTATCCAAATATTGGGAATAAAGCAAAAGAGGAAATGTATATTTTTTCAATGTTGTACTGATGAATTGAGTAACAGTCTCAGCATGGAGTATTTAATTAACAAGGGAAATACAACTGCCTTTAAAACATTATTTACTACTAATCAGGGTTTAGAATGTGAAATTACATATTACTTCACTAATTTGGGGCAGTGGAGATATAACTTATTGTTGTCTTAAAAGGCTCATATTTTTGTCATAAAAGGCTAAGATTTTGTTGCCATGTAGGATTTTGAACAATTTTGTACACAATCTAAAAATTTTATTTTGACACTTTTTCTTCAAGGACTATAGTAAATACTCAGTCCTTTAAGTTCATCTTTGAACAGCTTTTATATTGCACTGGTTTCTTCATTACTGATGTAAATAGGCAGGTACATCTGAGACATTTATTCCTTCAGATTTGTATGACAGCCATGTTTACATAACATTAAAAATTAACTTGTACTTCTGTATGTATGTAAAAAATTTAAACCCAAAATTTTAATAGTATTTATTCTTTATTCATCTTTATTCTTTTTGTGCTAGTTTATGATTCCTGTTTGTGCCCCTTATATCATTTTAAAAATTCTCCTTTGCTATTTGTATTGTTTTACTTATTTACATCTTCATACGTGGTTTGACCGATCATATCTGATTTTTAGTTTGGTATAGGTTCATTTTTTCCAACATATTTCAAACTTAAATCTACCTAATATTAAAAATAAAATAATGTAAGTTTAGTACCTTATAAGTTTAATGCCCTCTTCCCTGGCAGTTATTCAACTCCCACCTTACCCCTACTTGACCTCCTCTAATGCAGTCTGGGATTTCAGACCCGAACTGTTGGACATGAATTATTATTTTCATATCATATATGGTTTCATTCAAGAATAAAATCTACATTACACTTGTCACTACAGTTAAAACAAAGTTAATTAGTTAAACTATTATTTGATCACTAAATTACCTTCTGAGGTTGTCCATTATGATTTTCATTGAAGAAAATCTAACAAAGGCTTAGAGAAAGTTAATTCCCACGGCCACAGATTTCTAAGTGGTCCACTCAGGAACTGAATATCATTATGTCTTCCTAGAACATGTGCTCCAAAGCACTGTGCGATACTGAGTTAGGGCAAGAAAGATCGACAAGCATCATGATTAACTTTCCTGCCTATGATGGAAAATGCTAAGATCTAAACAGTAAGACGAGGAGGCCCCCATCTTAAGGCTAAGATCCCATTTTAAAAACCAGGGAGTTAGGAGGTAAGATTCCTCACATATTCTTTGCCATTTTTGCTGCTGTGACTACAGGAGAGTTTCTCAAATACATCTTACGTTCCATGGATAAATTATCCTCCACTGGATATGAGTTGTTTATTTACTTTCTTGTTTATATGCTTGTAACCTCCCTTCATTATTTCTGGCATAAAACTTGACCCAGAACTAGGTTTGTAAAATGATACATTTTGTACTGTTCTTGGTCCCGTTTTTATGATGAAGGCTGAACCAGTGATTTGAAAGAAGCATATACTGGTCCAAAAATAATCAACCAAATAAAAGCAAATAAAAGAATATAACTTTGTAGGCAAAAGGGTAAAGATTTATAAGAACAGTCAATGATGTAGATATAACATGACTACACACACTATTATATAAAGCAGTATTTTAAAAATAAGAATGATATTGGGAAATAGTATGTGGAATGTTTTTATGAATCATGAAATCAACACACAAATTTTATATTTCACCCACCATGACCATTTTTGGATAACTATATCTAACTATTGATGGTAATGATGAAAATAATAATGACTGAAAGGAGGAGAAAGAATTCATATGACAAATACTAGTATCAGCAAAGCCTTATGATATGCATTTTACTTTTATTTTTAAATTTTTGGTTTAAAGGACAAGAACAGAAAAAGCTGAAAATAGATACAAAGAGGGTTTAGAGTTTATTGTTTTGTAGAAACAATCAATTGACTACATTTTATCCCACAGAGGTCTAATAAATAATTTCCATCTCTCTGAATTATGTATCAATCCTGATTCCCAGTCAGGGAAGCTTGAACTCTAACTTGTGTATAAATATCTAAACCGGATAGGAATATATAAATAGAAAAATCTATATACTTAAGGACACTATATATTTTCATTCCATAAGTTACAATCAGATTATTTGAAGATTTTTGAACTAAAATAATATTATACCAGTTTGAAGATTTCCTAAACATTCTCACCATTCATTTCTATCTAAATCATAATGAAAAATAATTAAGAGTTCTAACACTTTGCTGCCAGCAAGGGTGCCTTTCTGACATAAGTAAAAGGCTTCTCAGTAGCAGAAATAACTCTCAGAAACAAAGACTTCAAGGTCGAAGTACTCATTTAATTTGAATTTTCAGCACAATATTAAGATATTGTTTTCTTCAGTTGCCACCCACATGCCACTGATTGGCAACCTCCTTTATTTTTGTGCCCCCAGATGTTCTAAAGTGTTGCTTTCACAGCTAAACATGCTCTCAGCAGCCCAAGGTACATGTAAGTATCCAACTTGCAGCAAAAAACGTTTCAATATAAATAATACAATACGTAGAACAATACTAAGTAGATATTATACTTGAAAATGCCTCTAAATGATACATTTTTAAGAAAGACTAAGAATTATGCAGATAAACTCCACAGAAATGGATTAAGTACAATGCTTTGTGAGTTTGTACCACTTTATAAAGGAGAAAATTTGTTAATCAATTTGTAATTTCTTTTTGCATGTTAGAAAACAATTAAAATTCATAATTTCTCTGATAGCTTTAAAGTCTTCCATATATTTTAATATCTTGGTATTTTCTTTCCTAACATGCATTATTTACTAGAAGCCTGAAGTATGCATATAAAAAAATACATAAATAATGCTGTAGACATGCAGATGACTTTAAATATTTCTGCACTTGACAGTGAATTGCTCATTCACCTGAGTGTTTAACAGTGTCAATGTGCTCAACATTATCATATTTAATTGAATGGTTCAACACGATACTATGCCAGGGCACACATAATCCTGTGAAACCATTCAATGCATTAGGCTCACAACACATAAAGCAATGCTTAAATGCAATATGAGGACTTAGAGGGAAGGAATAATGCAAAAAATAAGGAGTGGAGAAAGGGAGACAAGAAAGAAAGAATTTTGAAAGAAAATGGGAGGGTGGATGGATGTCTGAGAAGAGGTTTCAGAAGTCTGATAACACCAATTCTTAAACCTAATTTTCTTGAATGATACTAAGAATAAATATCATTTATGGGAAGAAAAGAGAATGTGGTTGAATATTACGTACATGGCAAATGAGCATTTTGGTGCTTTGACCTAGATCAGAAGTGGTAGACAAACTTCTGTAAAGGGCCAGATAGTAACAATCATGTGGCTTTTGGGGTCATATGAAAACAGCTATAGAGACTACATAAATTAGTGTCTCTGTGTTCCAACAAAATCTTATATACAAAACAGGTGGTTGGACAGATTTGGTCCATGGTCTTATATTACTGACATCTCATCTATAGCCAATAAAGTAGATATAATCAGATAGTAAAGTCAACTCATCCCTCAACCTGGATGGTCTAAAATATCAGGGAAAATAGGATCACGCCTTTCATTTATGAGGAATAGTCACTTAGCTTTAGAGGTCATTCTTTTATTTTCATGGAGTGACTCAAAGGACATATGACATCAGCTCTATGCAATTATTTTCTATCACTTCTGAATGATCAAAACCTCATTATTTAGGCATTTTGAATATTCTAACTCAGTTGTCATTTCTAGATATTTCTTCACATTCATTATAGGAAAGAAGTCTAAAGGTGCCCCCACCAACACAAATTTTATTTGTTCCAAGTACACCGAATACCTCTTTATTAACTAAGTAGGGGAAGGTTCAAATGCAAATGAAAGCTTCAAATAACATGGAAATATCATAATGTGTCAGCCTTTTCTTTTAAAATACTTTTTTAAATGGCAAATAACCCAAATTAATCACAGTCCATTACGAGAATTACTCAAATAAACAACATATTATGGAATGATGTCAGGACTATCTTTCTCTGTTCCAGTCTTTCTATGGCTGTTGATTAAGAACAACATTTCTAATATTGTCTGACTTTTACTGGACTATGAATCATAACAATAGCATCTCTTTTTCTGATTCCTGAAACCAACATAGGTGCTCCTGTAGATTCCTCCTGACGCTGCTGAGGGTGGCGAAGGCTTAGGAATCCCAGGGACCAGGACATGCACTGTGTGACCTCAGATAGATTATTTAACATCTCTGAACTTCATTTTCCAGAAATGTAAAACCATGACAATAATGCCTAATGCAGATGACTGGTGTAAGGTTTGAGTAAGAAAAAATAAACACCCTCTCCCACAGTTGGAGTTCAATGCATGTTAAATCTTGTTCCTTCTTTTTCTTAGAGTGCAAAAATATTAGAAATCCTTTTTATCAGAGGATAGTGGGTGCAGAAAACGCCATTAAGAGCAAAAGCATTTAAAAAGAGGGGTTAACTTTTTATTGTAATTATCAGTTGGCAATGGCCTAATTAGGATATTACTCTGAAAAATGTGATTTAAAATGTGGATATAACTTCATTTTGTATTTAACAAAAGAAATGTAATCTTGTAATTACAATCACTTGCTAATTCTCAGAACAAAATAAAGGGTTGTGTTAATGGAGAAGGAGGTATAACTGTTTTGGATAAAATATATCACGAATATGATATGAGAACAGTTGGCCCGTGAACAAAGCAAGGTTAGGGGTGTGAATCTCCATGAAGATGGAAATCCACGCATAACCTTTGACTCTCCCAAAACTTAATTACCTATAGTCTCCTGTTGACCAGAAGCCTAACTGATAACATAAACAATAGATTAATACATATTTTCTATGTTACATGTATTACACACAGTGTTTTTACAATAAAGTAAGTTGTAAAAAAGAAAATGTTATATTCTTCCTTTCATGAGGAAGAGAAAATGCATTTACAGTACTGTACTGCGTTTATTGAAAAAAATCTGCACATTAGTGCATCTGCGCACGTCAAAGCTATGTTCAAGGGCCAAATGTATATGAGATCATTCTTTATACAGTTCAAATTTTTAGTGCTGAAATCATGATTTTGGCAAAAGGAATCACAGCTCATTTAAAACAAAAAGTCCTTTCCTGGCAAGTTAAAAAGAAAATCCTTCAAAATAAATAAATAATAATGGACAAAGGTTAAGAAAACAAATAATCATTTGCTACTTAACCAATTATAGTGTTCATCTTTATTTTAGATATTCCAGGTACCCTATTTTGGCTTGAAACAAAATTTTCTTAATTGCAACTGACAATGTTAAAATATGCATGTATTAAAAAAAAAAGCTTTGTAAATGTTGGGTAGAAATAATTTGATTGTTATTATCACAAGCATTTTGTTGGAACAGCCATTTGAAACAATTTTATTGCTGAATTGTCTCCATTTGGAAGATATTAAAAAGTATTGGGAAAATATATGAAAAGATGTTCCTATAATTGTGCTTAGAAATTCACACTTGACTTTAATAATGTGAACCTTATATGATTAATCTTATTAACATAATTAACAAAAAACTTAAATATAATCCACAGCTTTCTTATAAGAATCAATCTACTTCAGTATTAAAAGTGGGCCTGTTTTATACACCAACTAGCAAGCATATATTATTTCTTAATGGATTTTTAAAATTGACATAATTGTTATAATAGAGCAGGATAAATGTAAAAGTTGAAAATACAAAGTTAAAAAGTATGGCATAGACATGAAACATAGTAGATATAGTTTTTCTTAAGTCTGGGATTCATAATCTAACACATATAATTGGAAAACTTAAAGATCATAGAATACATCGCATGTTCTGTTCTCTTTGAATACATTCTTTTTTCTTCCTCTCAGTAGCATGTGATAGCACATAAATTTTGACACATTCTGAACAGACCAGGAGACTACTTGCTGTCACAATGAGTAGTTTGATACCCAAAGTTAGAGTATTTATTTAGACATTAAATCAGTCCTCCCTCAACTAACTGGAAATTCAGTTATAGTGAAAGGAACAGGTTTGGTGTCCCTTTCTCTGATTACAGCTTGCATATAAATGTATCTAAATCATAAATGACCATCATTTTCCTAAACCGGTGGCTATATTGGACAACTTATTGCCCACTTGCTTAAGTTAAACTAGTACCACATAATAAGCATTTTCATAAAATACATAATTGAAATGAAACCTCTAATTTAAAATATAAATGAAATCAGTGGAACTCGATACTTTTTAATATGTATGAACCACATGATCATGCATCAAGTTGAACAAGATTTTATATATATACATAAATGTACAACTTGCAGGAAGAATCTAAAATTACACAAGGATTCTTACAGAGGCATTAAAATAATGTATATTATGCTACTTCAGAGGTCTCTGTAAATTTCAATGAAATGTGCCCTGTAAAAAGGAGGAAAATTTCTTAGCTAATCATCTTCATTGTCAAAAAGTTAAATGTGTAAGGCTGATGAAAATTCACTTGTGCATACTATGGGGGTAAGAAGAAAGAAATAGCATCATTTCTCATTTGGTAGAATTCAACCTTGAACTAGGAGATTCGTAAGTAAAATTAGAGAAGAATGGGTCAGGAAATACCCTTTGAATATGGCCTAGACTGAGAATAAGCAAAGTTGACTGCTATGAGATTAGTTTAGGAGACTGGATAAAACTGTGAGTTGGAACAAAGTGCCCAGGAAAAAAATAAAAGCGGAATTGTTGAGCAGTCTATAAATGATTCAGGCCACTATTTTGAAATCATGTCCACCCAGTGCAAACCAATTAGTTAGTAGCTGACATCTAAAAAACTGCTCAAATCTGGCATTGTTCCACATGCTTCTGTCCTACAGATACAGCCGTCGGCCTCCAACGCGCAGTTCCCCACGCAAAACCAAACCTATCAGGACAAGTTCCGTATTCTATTCCAATAATCTTTCGAGATTTAGTTCCTTATTATTGTCACAAAAAAAAAACTGCATTTCTGAACATTTTTTAATGCCCTGCAGTTTTTATTTAAGAATGTTCTGTCTTGGAATAAATGGTTATTTTAAATGTCAGAACTTTATGGTCCACTGATTATAGAGGTCTCAGTCCTCAATATGGTGGCCTCTGGTAGTCTATAAATATTACTTCTCTTAAGCCCTGTACCTGAGACTCAAAAAGTTCGAGGATGGAAAAATAGCTAAAAGTTCTGAGATATTCTGAACAATAAAAGTGGAGAAAAAAGAAGACAGCTTAATAGTAAACTATTGACAACTACTCATAATTTAAACTGTTTTGAAATATAAGCTTTTTGAGGGGAGGACTGTGTTCTTTATGTGGTTGTATATATCTGTATTTATATGAAACAGAATAATAATTTTGATATGTCACTTTGCTTATTTATATTTGAAATATATATATATATATATATATATATATATAGTTCCATGTTTATATCTGTTTATTTATTATGAATGTTGACTTTAGAACCAATACATTTCTGTGTCAAATAAGCACAGATGACACTTCAGTCTGTTTCCTATCCCCACGGGCCCGATGATGGCTTTCTGCAGAGCACATAATGGACTCTGTGACATTCAGGCTTGGATGTCATCCAACTTTTTAAAGCTAAATGTAGACAAGACTAAATTATTACTCATAGGGTGTCCTCAACATCAATCTTTATATCTCTTTTTAGTTCTTCCCTCTGACATCCAGTATATCCTCCCCAATGTCTCAGCGCTCATAACACAGAACGGATTTTAGATTCTGAGCTTTGTTTTGATGTCCATATTAATCAGGTTGCAAAGTCATCTTATTATCATCCTAGGAGGCTTTTGAAGATATATCTTGCTGAGTCTCTGAGGGACAGAAAAACCCTCGTATATGCCTCCATTATTTCTTGCTAGGATTACTGTAATTCATTATATTTTGGCCTACCTGTCACCTGTCCTCTTAGCTGCTTCCAGCTGGTACAGACCCTGGTAATGTGTGAAGGCATGCAAAAACTAGAATATCTGATCACATTACTTCAGCAAAGAGGAAATTCTGCTTGCCTCCAGGAAAGCTGTGGATTGTGTTTGAGCCTTTATTCCATACAAACAGGATGGGTAGCTAACTTGTTTACCACTAACTGCTATTTTTTCTTTAGTAAAAGTGCCAAGCATTGGAAGTATTCATTTCCAAAAGCAAGTTTGCCTCATAGAAAATATAATAGTTTTGATCCTAAAAGGTTGAATAATTAACATTAACATTTTATGAATTGATTCCCTATTCTTTGGTGAACTTGGGAGGAGGAGTTATTATATAAAAAGGTCTTGTTAAAAACCATGTCTTATTTTGTAATGCAAATAATGCCTCCTAGGTTTATTTGTACCATGAACTTGAATATGTATTTGGTTGAATAAAGCATGGTGCACATGCCTTAATGCTGTGAAAAGAAACAGCCACCTCTTTTTTAATCTTGATTCTGAACCATGAATAAGTCCTCCAGGAAAGCTAGCAATGCAGCCACAGATTCACAATATTGTCCCTCATCCAGCCACTCACATAAATTTACCAAAATGAGCAATAAAATATATATACCTTCTATTTCAGATGTGATTAATTTGTATATTTGCATTTCTTCATTCTGAGGCTTATTTCACCTTATTATTTTCCTTCATCCATGTTGTACTGTTCGGGGTCAAAGAATCATTATCAGAAATCTCCTCCTTGTGAGACTGACACACTTCATTTATCTTCTATGTCAAAACTGGCCTGTAAGGTTCTTGAATGGAGCAAGATGAGTATTTCTCTGCATCACAGCCATAAAAGATACAAACAATGAGAAGGCAAAGACATGCTATACTCTCTCCATACCAATACCCCTTACCTATTTCTTATGTTTATCAGTCCAATTGAAGGAACCTCCTATGGTAGGCTACCAATATTAAAATAGAAGCAAGTTATTATACAGCATTGCAACAGTTCTGTCAAAGACACTCCCCCCGCAGGTAACAAACCTGAATAATACCAACATCTTCCAGGGTCATTATTTGCTTTAGGAACTGGAATGCTAAAGGGAGACAAAAAGCAAAGTGGATACCCTTGCTAACATTCAGGACCGATGGTGGGTGGCCAGGGAAATGCTGAGGATAAGAAGAACCTTGATGCTTAACAACCTCCTTGAGATAAAAGACATTAAGCACCTCTTGAAAATCAGCAATGGCTATCATCTAAAAATGCTCTTATCCAGTTTTTAGTGTTGACTCGGTATCAAGTAGGCAGCAAAGTTTGGAAGACTGACCCCTTAATAAAACTGTATTTTATCAATTAAAAGTAGAAGACTTCTGTTAGAGCAATAGTCAACACAGTGTGCTAAAGCAATGGAAATCTTATCCATTGTAGACTTAAATTCAGGGTCAATCTTTTGTCTTATTAACAGCCTCCTTTTTCAATTACTTCTCTTATAATCTCCAAAAAAGTACCAGCCACAACAGGAAAAGCAGAGGCACTATTTTCCTTCACCATTGAACATTTATTCCCCTGTCAGTTCCTGTCCTTCACACCATCTTTGGTTGGCAACAGAGTTGTCATCTTTCCATTCTTAGTTGATCACAGAGGCTTTTTTTCCTTCTCAAAGACAAACATACCTGCCAAGATGTTTTTGAGAATTCGACCCTGGAGAGGGATTTCCTGAATATAAGGACTAAATAGTTTTCTTTCCCAAGACATCAGAACACACTAGAAATCCTTATGTTGCAAACAAATTTACAATGTCGATTCATTCTTCAGTTATTAATAAGGCATTATTTATTAAGTTAGTACTAGAAAGTATACAAGACAACCTAAGTACATCTTTCAAGTGCCATCAAAATAAGATCACCAAAAAATATGAAATTTCTAATGTTCACCATGTTATTTACTCAAAACAGTCACTGTGATAAAGACCAGGATTTTGTTATACTTCAAATTTATTTTGCAGTTTTGTATAACTTAGTATTTGGTGAAGGACAGCTCTACTCCCTTAGCAACACTTAGGGCTTCTAGAATCTTTTTCTACACCTAAGGATGTCATGCAAAGAGCTGGGTATAATACTGTGGATTAGGCAGGTGAGGTCCCTGTCCTCAAGAACATTGGGAAAAAAAAAAGATGATTTCAGTTTGTGATAAATGCCATAAGACAATAATGGAAGATGGGGAACCTGCCTTAGATGCAGTGGTTATAAAGGCCTCAATATTTAAGCTAATAAAGGATAATAAACCTGCCTTTCAGAGAGATGGGGCAATAGCATCCTGGCAGTTGTAGGTGTCAGAGCAAAAGTCCATTGAAGCCATGAGGCCTGAAATGATCAAGGAAGAGAAAACAAAGTGTACTGACTGACTGGGGAAATGGTCAAGATGAGTTGGGAGGGAGGCAGAAGACCAAAGGAGGATCCATAAATTAAATAAAGCTGCAATAAGTGGTTGCAATATCATTGTAACAGAAAAGGAAGGCATTGATAGAATTGAGCGAGAAAATCAAAGTGACATGATCTATATTCTTAACAAATCATTTTGGCTGCTGAGTGTAGATTTGAGAAATAATACAGATGAAGATCCTCAATTTCTAGTTTGAAAAGTTGAGTGGATGGACTGCTTCTCAAGAAACAATGAAACTCCTGAGATCAGGAATCTGAAGGAGGAAGATAAATGAAACAGGTAACAAAATGCAGAACTTTCTTTTGGACAGATTGAGATGTTTACGAGACATTCAAGAAGAGATACAAAGTAGGCAGTTTGGAAAGGAAAAGAGACCGGTGACTAGGGTGACAGAAGAGGCAGGAGAAATGAAGTTGAGTGAAGAGAGCATTTCAGGAAGAAAGCAGTGGTCAAATGGTGCTGTAGGCTTAGAGAAAATAAGAGCTCGACTGTCCACTGGACTTGGCTACTGGACCACGGCTGTCACTGGTATCAGACACAAGAGCAGCTATAGTGGCATGGTAGAGATGGAAATCAGAAAGCTCGAGATAAGCACTGGCAAATATAAATTGGTAAAATCAGTCAAAAAGGAGAGATTACAATTAAATCCAGCAAATACCGAATTTGTGTTTCTGAAGATAATGAAATAGAAAATTTGCCTTACTGCGTAACAAGCATAAGGCTGTTAATAAGTATGGGATCTTCCAGTTATGCAACATGGCTTTTCATCAGGGTTTTTCCCACAAATCTGCTTGTAGCTTCAGGTGAGAATATTGTACTGTGACTGGATATGTTTATGTAGCAAAAACTGGTTGTAGTTTGATAGCTTAGAACAGGGGGATTCAAAAAGCCATTAATTTCTTCCTTTTTTTCAGTTTTCTTAATGGAAAGTTAGGATTAATCAAAAGTTAAAGTCATAAATTAAAACATAATTGACCCAGTAACTATCCTGCCTTATTTTGTCTTTATTGTTACTAATATTTAAATCTAAGATGATGTGGTTAAAACTGAAAGGACTAATAGCCTTTAGTTATTGAGAATGTTACAGAAGTAAATAGTAGACCTACTAAGCTGAACAGTAATGGAAGACTACAACCACATCCAGACCTTCAGAGAAGCCTTGCAATCCTCTTTTACAAGAAACAGGAGCTGACAGAAAACAAAACAAAACAGGAAAACCAAAAAACAAATATAAAATACAACAACACAAATTTCCCGTTTAGCAGGTGAACTATGCTAATAAATTTGCAAGTGTATTTGAAATGGATGTTTTCTAGAAACTATGAGTCATTAAAATTGACTCAAGAGAAACTAAATAAACTAATAATGATGGAAGAAATCAAGAAAGTTAGCCATACCTCAAAAATATTTTGACAAATATTGTTATAATCTTTCTAAACCTAAGAAGAAAAGATTTCTATGTACTTGTGATGTTTTTATACATCTAATATCAGAGCTTTATAAACATAATAAAACAATTGATATAGAACATTTTTTAAATTATAGAGTCAAAATTCGTAAATGAAATAATGGTATGTAAAATCTAATCATATATTAAAGTATCATCTAAAATAAATGAAAAAGCCATTCCAGCAATTCAAGGATTATTCGTCTATTCCTTAGGAGGTCAGAGAACAAATTATATGATCCTCTCAAGAGAGGTCTAAAATGTACTGGCTAAAATTCAGGATCTCTGTTAGATTGCCCTTTATTGCCTTGTTTTACAAATTGAAGTTTTGTAGTGGCAGCCCTGCTACCAGCACATCTATGAGTGCCATTTTTCCAACAGTGTTCCCTCACTTTGTATCTCTAACAAATTCTCAGTGTTTCAAACTTTTTCATTACTATTACATTTGTGTTGGTGATGTGTGATCAGTTATTATGACTTGCTAAAAGCTGAGATGATGGTTAGCCTTTTTTAACAATAAAGTACTTTTAAATTAAGGTACATACACTTTTTTTAGAATTAATGCTATTGCTCAGTTAATAGACTACAATATAGTGTCAACATAACTTTTATATGTACTGGGAAACCAAAAAAATTATTTGACACACTTTATTGCGATATTTGCTATATTGCAGTGGTCTGGAATTGAACTTGCAGTACCTCTGGGGTATGCCAATAGAGAAAAATCACGCAATGATAAATTTACATATTTATGGAAAAAAGTTTGGTTTTAAAGTCACTGTTTAACAATGAGACTATTTCATAAACCTTTGCGCACAGATTTCACATTTATAAGATAACATTTATTTTTATCTTTGTCATGCATGTTAGAGAAGAAATTGTTTAGGCAAGTGGTTTTTGTTTTTTTAATTGCTTCTATGATGAACTGTGAAAGTTTGGGGAGTCATTAAGATTTCCTTAATAGAACCAAAATTTTTGAGGGTTTGCACAGACAGAATGAGAGAAACAGTGTTCAATTTTATTCATGAAGGCATCAAGGTCACTCTTAAAGGGCATTTTAAATACAAACGTTTGCATTGCCATCATATGTTTCAATTCTTATAGAATTTTTCTGAATTATTTTATGTCAGCTTTTAAAATGTATATATCTATTAGGCCAGTAAACTTTAATGAGTAAAAATAAGTGGTTTGCATCTGAGAGATCCTAGCTTTCCCTCATTTAGATGACAATTTATCTGAATAGTAGGTGCCGCATTTGTGAGATGGGTAACATGAGAGTCCTTGCCACATGCATTTGTGGGGAGAATTATTAAGATGGTATTTGGTGAGCCTAAGCTAAGCTTGCCACGGAAGAAGTCGCAGTAATTGTTAAATTTTTTTGGTAATATTAGTGATCATTGTGTAAAATCATTCGGTGCTTTAATTATTTCCCAAAAAGCATGGTATAGCTTGGAAATAAATATTCTCTATATGTAATTTTTGTCAACAATTTAAATGTGAACTCTATAAGGAAAAGACGACAGTATTGATTGGTAGTTAAATAACATGTTCCAATTGCAGTTCTTCTTGGCTATATAATGATCATAAAACCAGTCCTCCATTTCCCTACGTTTAGTAAGAAAATGATATGCATACACAGATGGTCCCCAACTTACGATGGTTGGACTTACAATTTTTCGATTTTATGAGGGTGTGAAAGTGATAAGCTTTCACTAAAAAACAAACTTTGAATTTTGAATAGTGATCTCTTCTCTGGGCTAGCAATACACAGCACGATGCTATCTTGTGATGCTGGGCAGCAGCAGAGAGCCACAGCCCCCAGCCAGCCACGTGATCACAGGGCAAACTACTGATGCACTTGCAATTATTACACCCATTGTTTTTCACTTTCAGTGTAGTATTCAATCAATTACAAGAGATAGCTGACACTCTATTATAAAATAGGCTTTGTGTTAGCTGATTATGCCCTACTGTAGGCTAATGTAAGTGTGCCAGGCATATTTAAAGTAGGCTAGGCTGAAGTTATGATGTTTCACAGGTTGATGCATTAGATTCATTTTCTACTTATGATACATTCAATTTATGATGGGTTTATCAGGATGTAAGATGTGACCCCAATGTAAGTCAAAGAAGATACACACACACACACACGCACACACATATACACACAATCATATACACACCTTAAAAACCCTTCAACTTTAATACTCCAATAGTAAAACAAACATCAGACAAGAGGAAGGAATTCTCCATGAAAATTATCGAAATGTTCATACTACCCAAAGCCATCTATAGATTTAATGCAATCCCTCAAGATTCCAGTGGCATATTTTATAGAAATAAGAAAAACAATCCTAAAATTCATATGACTCACAAAAGAATCCAAATGACCAGAGTATTTCCGAGAAAGATGAACTAAGCAGTAGACATCACCTTTTTTGATTTCAAGCTATATTATAAAGTATAGGACTGACATAACACACACACACAAAATAAAAAATTCAGAAATAAACCCATGCATATTTGGCCGACTACTATTTGACAAGGGAGTCAAGAACCCTCATTGAAGCAAAAACAGTCTCTTCAATAAATGATGCTATGAAAACTGGAATATTCACATGTAAAAGAATGAAACTATACCTCTATTTCACACTATCATAAAAATTAACTCAAAATGCATTAAAGACTTGAAGACTAGAAACCATAAAACTCATAAAAGAAAACAGGAAAAAGAGCTTCTTGATATGGGTCTTGGTAGTGATTTTTTAGATATGATACCTACACACACAATAAAATAAAACAATAAAATAAAAAGTAAATGAGTCTATATCCAACTAAAATCTCCTGCACAGCAAAAGAAATCAACAAAATGAAAAGACAACCTATAGAATGGGAAAAAAATATTTGTTAACTATATATCTGATAAAGGGTTAATACCCAAAGTATATAAAGAACTCATACAACAAAAAATCCAATTTAAAAAATGGATAAAAGACCTGAATAGACATGTTTCAAAGAAGATACACAAATGACCAAGAAGTACATGAAAAAATTCAGCATCACTAACCATCAGATTAAATTGGTTATCGTAAAACAGAAGAAGAGAGAACAAATGCTGGTGAGGCTATGGAAAAACAGTAACCCTTGTGCACTGTTGGTTGGATTATAAATGGGTACAAACACTATGAAAAACAATACTGAGCTCCCTCAAAAAATTAAAAATATAACTACCATATGATCCAGCAATTCTACTTCTGGGAATATATCTAAAGGAAACAAACATACCACATTGAAGAAATACCTGTACCCTATGTTCGATTAAATGTGAAAAAATTGCAGTACAACATGATATCCCACAAGCATCCATTAAGTAGAGCTAACTAGCATTATCACATTTGACTTGAAGTAATTTCAAATTTCTACATATACCTGAGTGAGAAAAGTAAGATGTCATCAAAGGCATCATATATTAATTATTCTGTTAAAAAAAGACAAATCTCTGCAAATATTTTCTCTGTCACTGCTTTCCATTCCATTTGTGACACATTTACTATACTTCAAATTATACGGAAAGATACTAGAATTAACAATACCAAATTATTAACAGTGAGCCAATAGTCATATTTCACATGATTTTAGTTTCAGATTGATGTGTTTATATATTCTATATATCCTCTATGATGAAAACATGCTAAATTTATAAAAATAAAATTAATAAAATATAAAATTTTCATTTTTACCTTTAGTATACTAAATTTACTTCAACAGTTACACAGAAAAATTCTACACTGACGAGAATAGCATATATGTAGATATAAAATAAGTACTGTTCAGGAAGTCATGGTTCTTGAAAACTGACTTGGGACAAGAGTTTTATTATTTTGTTAGACAGGAAATGGAAATCAAAATTGTAAATGATTTGTGTCTTGAACATGTTTCTGAAAGTCATTAATCAATATTTTCTTTTCTTGATGTATCACTAACATATCACATATAAATAATTAGAGATATTCTTATATTTTCAGAAATTCTGAACTGTTACAGGACAAGTACTATTAAACACTTTTTAATATGTGTTCTATTCAATGTAATTAAACTTCAATGGACATACTTTGCATAAAATGGTTTGATTTCTTTTGCTTTCATTTTTAGCTGTTTCAAATTACATCTTTTTATAAAATCAGTTGGACTGAGAGGGGCTTTGTTTTGTTTTGTTTGGCTACTTTTTTATATAAGTAGTTTGAAAATAATTCTGAAATGAAACTTTCACTGTGGTCAAGTAATTCCTATTATCTGTCTATAGCACTAACCATGAAAAAAAAACATTGCTATTTTAACAATAATATTAAAGAGTAAAAAGACCTTTACAAAAGGTGAGAATTCACTTTTGGTACTGTTAGTTAAATGTCACATTTTCCTCAAGAAATCGGAGTCACCTTTATTAATACAGTTCACTACAATGGTATCTGGTACCCTTAGTTAGAAAAACCACTAAGTTTTCCCTATTTCTCACACAGATAATTTGGCTTGCATATAAAATGTGGAAGCTGCTTCCCTTTTATCTCTCCATTCCATTCATTTTGGACTTAATTTAAAACTAGTTATATCAGTTAGAATTCTTGTAGCTGGCAACGATAGACACTCAGCTCTACCCAGTTTAAGGTAAAAACGCTTTTAAAAAGATGAGATGTCTCACAGAATCCAAAGATAACAATGGCATGGAACCTCTGGAAAAACTAAAATTAGTAACTTTCTTCTCTGAGTCTCCTGAGGTTTTGCTTCATTTCTTTATCTTTCTATTATTGCTTCTTCATCTTCCCTAGTCTAAACACCAGGATGTGTGGTCATAAACTGTTCCTAACAGGCCAGACCTCTACTGAGTGCATGTCTCTCTTGACCTTAAGTCCTAAACCTCTTGGATAGGGGGACTCAGCATCCCATATCTGGCCAGTTGCCACCACAAACCAGTCACCTGAGGTCACATAGTTATAAGATTTTTTTATTCTGCTGTTACAATATGGATGGCAGGACTGGAGGAGCCACAGACTTAGAAAAAGTGGAGGTTGATAGTCCAACAAATTAAGATTGCACAGTGCCCTACCTTGACTGTTCTCGATATTAGGTCAGTTTCTCTCTAAACTACAAAAAATTCATTTTGGATTAGACAGAAGGTGAATGCATTGGTTCATTAACCTCAACTGATTAAGAAATCAGTTTCAATTTCCATAAAAAATACTGATCTTCTCCAGTTTATTTATTCTTTCTCCCATGCCAATTATGCTGGTCTTGCCTAGTTCAATTCCTCTTTCTTGCCTGTGTCCTCTGGCATGGGTACAACCAGAGATAAGTCATCTGACAAGTGACATTATCATCTGAATATTTCTCTTAAGCCCTAGAATATCCTGGGTTTCTCCTTATCCTTGGGTCACCCGCACGGTAGAACTAAACCAATAGAATCCACCCCATATGTCCTCACACACTCCTTGGCCTCACCAAACATATAACCAAATTCACAGCATTACTTACCCATCCATCATATAAAAAGTAATTTTGAGCCTTACATATTCCCACATTTCTAATTCAGGAACTGACAACTCTACTATTTCATTGGCTAGAAAGAGATGATCAAGAAGAATTAAATTTTGGAACCAAATACCACCCATCATCACATCCACATCCTTCAGGGCATCAGTATACTATTCACAAGCTTATTTCACAGTCATGTATTTCAATTGTAGTTCCTACTACATAAGGTAAGCTTGGCAAAGTAACTTAACCTTTCTGAAACTGTAAACTTATCTATAAAAAGAGGTTTGTTATATCTAACTCAAAATGTTGTAAGGATTAAATAAGATAATGTGTACGATGCTACAAGCACAGTTTATCTTTTCGATAAACACTAAATTTCATTGCACTCAACCCAACAATCCTCGAGGCCCAGAGGCTCGGGTGCTCGTTGGCACTGGGATGATCCATGGAACTCGGCTAACTGGTGGGATTCAGAAAGTCAGCCTCCGTGAGATCTTCCGCTTACCTGAAAGGGGCAACAGCATCCCTCCTGGCCTTCAGAAGCTGGCTAGTTATCCCAGCCTCACTTCCCTTCACCCTACACTCCACCTTGATGCATGTCGGCACCTTTAAGCCTAAGAACCGAGGCTTCAGAGATGGCTTTGAGAAAAGAAGTGTATAAATTGCCTAACAGCAATTTAAAAGTAATCAAAATTAGGACAAAAAATATCCTGAGAAAGTCAGCCAACATGATATGTTATGATGATAGAAGTATAAATGCTTTATTTAATTTTTCTGTTTTCTAAACTTTCTTCATGTGGTTATATTACTTTCAGGATGAAAAATTAATTTTATTTCCATTTGAAATGACCAGACAAGACACAGTGCTTTTAAAGTGCTTATTGTAACAGTGTTTATGTTAGAAAAAAACAATGCTTACCTACAGAAGATGGATAAAATGTTTTCATGATTCACCAAATGAATTACTATGCATGCATTGAAAAAAACCTACAATATGCATGCATATTCAGGGAAATAAGATGAAATTCTTCAAAACAGGTTATGTATCAGTATGACCCAGTTTTTTTTAAAAAGTATATATTGTATATGGGAAGGCAAAGAAAAAAATATTTGGGAGCATATTTACCAAATACATGGAATTCAGGATTTTACTTTGTATTCTTATCTTTATGGCTTTTACATTATCTAAGCATTTCAATATGTGCTTATAATATTTATAGTTAAGATCAAATAAAACTATTAACAATTTGAAAAGAAAAGTAGGTAAACTTTGGCCTCGCTTCTGCCTTTATCCTGCAGGAGCGCTTCTTTCCGGGACCTTCAAACAGAGCCTGGCCGCTGCCTCACTTGCTGCCCGCCCACCCCCTCTTCAGTCCTGACCTCGTCTTAGTGAGCCTGAACTCCAGTTCAGCCTGCTGCAGCCCCAGTCTCTGAACCCAGATGCTTTAGAAGAACATTTCATGCCTGAATTTCTGCTTCTACCTGCCTGCTTGTGTTTCCAACTTATCTGCGTTTGTGATCCAGCCCCAGGCACACCCTGTTGGAGGACCTTCACCCCAGCACTCTCCCAGCACACCTGGCAGCATGTGCTCTGCTTTGAAAGATATTGTTATTACTATTATTACTTTCTAGTTACATGGAACAACTCCATTGATGCAGTTTTTCAATAACTTAGATGAACTATATCATTTTTATGATGATACCAATATTGTTTTTCTAAGCTATCCTTTTTTTTTTTAATTGAAGTATCATGATATACAATCTTATATTGGTTCCAAACGTACAGCACAGTGGTTCAACAGTTACCCAGGTAACCTCCTCTGGTGTGGTTGCTGTCTGTCAACATAGAAAGATGTTACAGAATCATTGACTATATTCTCCACTCTGTACCACCGTCCCCAAGACTGACTTTTATTGTAACTGCAAATTATTGTGTCCCTTTATCCCCCTCACCTTCCCCACCCACCTACTCCACTGTCTCCCCCTTGGTAACCACTAGTCACTTCTCAGGGTCTATGAGTCTCCTGCTGTTATGTTCTTTCTCTTTGGCTTTGTTTTTATATTCCACAAATAAGTAATAAACTATCCTTTAATATGCCTTAATTTCTCAGGGAATACTATAATCAGATTACTCTGTTCCTTCCTTTCTATAAGAAGTGCTTTTCTCTTGTAGTGTTTGCATAAGATACACTGATGGCATTAGAACCACACTCTGTTTATTTCCAACTAAATTATATTCCTGAAAATAAATAAATCTTCATTAATAAGCACTAGTGATAATAAAATACACATCATATGGGTGTATAATAAAATACATATTTTATAACACTGCCAATGACTCTGGTTTCTCTTACTGTACAGAGCAGTTACTTTGCTCTCTGCCTCACATGGCTGGCTTTACAAAGACGGAGCACGACCCGGACTGGCTGCTACTCTTGAACCTGCTGGAATCAGCCAACCAGAGCTGACCTAGAAGGACTTCCGGAAGGTCCTTGGTTTTAGGGTGCACATCACCCCCTCCCTGATGTACCTGCTTATAAGGGTGAGAGGCTTAAACTCTGCAATCCCCTGTCTGGCACAGGAGCCATTCTCTAGAGAGCCTTAATGTGAGGCTGCATTCAAATTTGCCTGTGCTTTTGTCAACATTCTTTACTCTTAGTAAAGTTTCATTTTTCTGAAAGGGAAAAGAAAAATGTGTCCATCTCCAATTACGGAACTTGAAATGATCTCTCATTTGTCCTACAAAGACTGAAGTTTAAATTTCAAAAATTGGGAAACAGTGTTAATCCATTACCTTAGGCAAATGAGGAGGAAAATACAACAGGGACAGTCCTGAATGTTTTAAATAACTTACTAAAGTTCCACAATAAGCCTGTGGGGAAAGCATTACTAAACCCATTTCACAGATGAGATCATATAGTAGGTGAGATGCTAGCATTTTATTACAAAATTAGCATACATTGTTTTATCTAATGTTCACAATAATCCCCAAGTCAGGCATTTTAAATCATAGATTGCTACGTGTTTCACAAAGGATTCTCCAGAGAAACAGGACCAATCGGAGGTGGTGGGTAGGAAAGAGATTTGTTTTTAAGGAATTGGCTCATGAGTCATGTGGCTGCTAGCAAATACACAGGACAGTCAGGCACGCTTGAAACTCAGGCAGGATTTCTATGTTACACTCCTGAGGCAGAATTCCTTCTTCAGAAAACCTCAGTTTTTTGTTCTTAAGGCCTTCAAGTGGTTGGATAAGGCTCACCACCCACATTATCAAGGGTACTTTACTTGGAGACAACTGATTGTAAATGTTAATCACATCTACAAAATACTCTGACAGCAACATGTAGACTAATGTTGGACCAAACACCTGGACACCACAGCCTAACCAAGCTGACACACACTATAATTAATCCTTGCACTACCCTTTCTACAATAATGTTCCACTTTCTTAATAACATAAACGAGGCCACACTCACCAGTTTATTTCTCATGTAGGACAGTTAGCTTTAGCACCCTACCTAAATTTCCAGCCTTCAAATTCTACCTGACATCTAAATGTCACCTCTAAATCTGTTTCCATAAATCACAGCTGCTATTGGTGACATGATTAACTGACTGCCATATTACTAACAAGTCACCAAGGTCCATAGTTTTAACTTGTATACTGAGGCCAACACCTTAACCCAAGTCTAGGTCCCCTTTAAACCAGATAATCCAAGCAAGGCAAAAATCTATTTCCTCCATAGGGCTTCCTGAAAGCCATTTGATGTTTCAACAGCTATCATTTGCCTTTAGAAAAAGCTTTTTCATTGTGAGTGTTTCATTTCATCAGCAAAATGTAACATATCATTATTTCTCATGTTTTGTAGATAAGGATATAAACACCAGTAGGCTAAGTGACTTGCTTCAGCTCAAAGACTTAGTGTGTGAAATATGGAAGCTCAAGAACCCCCATCCATTCACTCAACATTTATCACCAGATGCCTATTGTATTCTAGACCCTGGGATCTAGCAAAAAACAAACCATAAGGACTGCCTGCCTTCACAGAATCTAAATTCTAGAAAGTGGAGTTAGCAAACAAATAACTAGATGATACATATAATGTCAGATGATAATAAGATTTTAGGAAGATGTCATAAAAGTTTTGATGAGAAGTTTTATGGCAGTTAGGATATATGAGTTGGGGAATGCGAGTTGCAATACAAAATAACCGTGCTTGGCAAGGTCTCACCAAGAAGGTGGCATTTGACCAAGGCCTGAAAGACAAATGAGTGATCCTTGTGGAAATGTGGAGGAAGAAGGTGTGCAGAGAGAAAGTCCTGGTGCAGACGCTGCCTGGGGTATTTGAAAACTGCCGCAGAAGCATTACGGCACAGTGTTAATTTATGCTAATCTGTCATTCCCATCTTCGGATGCCTTTGCTGTAAAATTCTCTTTGGCAAACCTACATGGAAAGTCAAATATGGTTTATGTTATGAATCTACAATCATTATTGTATCCCCAAATATACTGATTACATTGATACTCCGTACATATCATGATATGAACTTATCCTTCACTCGTTAATGGCACTAAAATTAACTGAAGTCACCAGCAACTACATACACAAAGCATTAATTCAGCTTTGTAGCCAACGAAGAGAGCGATTATAGTGTCTCTAAATCCTTCTCATTTTAGGCAATATTTTAGGTGTGGCAGTGCTTTGTTTAAGATGTATTAAGGCTTTTAGAACACTACTATTTAAAAAGCCCTTAAGAGAAATTAGATTTTTTAATGTAAAGTAAATTGGATCAAAATCTGCATTTTAAAATTACAATGTAATTGTAATGCAGACCACTTCTACATGATGTGAGCTTCTTTTTTTTGTAGGTAGGTTTCCAAAACATGGTAACTGATATTAGTGGTGTTTGTGAAAGATGATCCTTCATATCATCATCTGAGCCTTGTTATATGATTATTGTGTATCTAAAATCTGTATCCATATAATCCTGTATGAGCGACTTTAAAATGGTCCTGGTACAGAATCCAGACTTATTGCATAGGGTCAAGCTGAGTTTTACTAATGTTTTAGTAAGAAAATCTGTGGTTTTTACATAAGACTTACCAGTGACCAAGTAAATTTTGCACTGATAGCATGGTGCTTATTGTCATCTAAGTCATACAAATAGAGCAAATAGACATTCAGGTTTACAGCAGTTTGCAGCATATTTCTCATACATTTTTTTTTTTGCTACTATTTCTTTCAACTGAATCCCAAGAATATGAGTAAGGTGTCCATTCTCTCTTTCTTCCATTTTAATTTAACCAGATGTCCAAACACCACATATGGAAGAACAGGCATTCCAGTTACAAAAAGCCAACTGACTCCATATGCAGGAGTTATTCAAAAAGGAACTTCTTAAATTGGGATTTTAAGAAATCTCAACTTTGTTAAAAAAGCACACTTCAAGATTTTTCTGTATTTTCCAATAAAAACTGTGAAGGAGCTGCTTCAAGCACAGTAACGATAAATAGCAAAAAGAAACTTGAAAAAATCCTCTTGGTCCTGTGGCACCTTCCAGTGTCCCACACAACAGCAAATACTGCGGATGAGAATGCCTCCAGGGGAGCAGCAAGACATCCCACACAGCTTCCACCCCATCATTATGCGAAGGAGCCTGCGCTTAGCCCTTCGCAAATTGGACACCCTTTTAACCAGGAATTCCAGGATGAAATAGAACCATTTTCCTCAGAGCAAAACAAATCCTGCTCCAGTGAATTTTGTTACTGTTTATTGTTACACTGTTTTATCAGCACTAAACTGTATGAACGCTTCAATTAGTTCTTGATGAATGATCCCATAAAAGCATGTAGTCTCATTTCCCCTGCCACCAGATACTTCGCTGGGTGTTATTAAATGAAATATAATTGGGGTAAGATTCAGGGAACTTAGAGAGGCTGTAGTGCTCTCAGTTCAGCCTAAAATGAATAGTCATCAGTGTAGCTGAATCATGTTCAGTGCACTAACATGAATTCCCACCGCTTGATCCTAGGGAGAACCTAGACACCCTAGATACAGCCTGGTGCACAGCTTCTGCCCTTCAGAGAGGATATAGACCCATGGTGAGGTGCTGAGCCCAGTGCCAGGTCGAGTACTTATCTCCAGAGAGAAACAAAAAGAATCTGTATCAATCAGACTTCCATACAATAGAACGTATCTACTTTATCTGAAATGCAGCAACTACAGAATGTTTTGCTCTTTCTCCTTAGTATAGGAACCCCAAATTTTAGTTAGGCATATTGACACAGAATAAAAGGCTAGCTTTTCTGGTTCCTTGTATGTGGCCATGTTGCAGACGACAAAACCCAGAACTGGGGTATGAGACTTCTAAGGAAACTTCTAAGGAGCTGACTCAGCTGGGAGCAGGCTTTTTTATAAAAAGCTTTCTATTTTTCTTCCTTCTTCTGGACTCCAAAGCAGAAAACTGGAGTTTCAGCCGTTGCACTAGATCAGGATGTGACCTTGAGGTGAAAATCGTGCGATAGGATATTAGTGCAGGAAATGGAAGCCTGAGTGGGTGCCGGAAGACATTCTGGAGCGGCGGTCTAAGCCTGGAATTGCTCTGCTTGGTCTTAATTTATATGTGACACTCTGTTATTTTGATTGAAACATTATTATAGCCAACCGAACCTAACTATAACTGAGACAATTACGGACCTTTAATGTATTTTTAAAAATGGGTCATCACTACTATGTGTTGGCCATTCTGTGAAGTATTTTAATGCATTGTCACATTTCATCTTCAAAACCGATTAGGTACTGACATTATCCCTATTTTACAAATGCAAAAACTTAATCACAAAGTCATTTGGCACATAGACTGGTTTGTGGTGAAGGGATGGAGGAGAGAAGAGGGGCTGAAATTCATTCATTCAATGTTTCTTTAATGCTATGAATGATATTTTTTACTTACATCACATGCTAGAGACTGTTCTAAGTGCCTGGGATACATAAATGAACAAAACAAAGATCCTTGCTCCATGGAGCAAATATTCTAGGACAGCCTTAAGAGTTCCTAACCATAATCTTGAACAAAGACTTACAAAATGTGGTGTGTGGATCTCTCAGGAACCCAAATATTTTCAGTAGTTACACAAGGTCAAAATGATTATTCTAATAATATTAAGAAACAACTTCATTTGTTCACAGTGTTCACAATTGCACTGATGGTGCAAAAAGCAATGGTGATAAAACTGCCAGCAGTTTGCACCAAACTACTATTCATCATAGAATTTCTCACCACCAAAGATCCACAGTTAATAAATAAATACTTCAACTAATTTACTAGTTTCCCTTAAGAATATCCTTGGTGAAGCAGTAAAATGTGCTATTTTGTGAAATTTTGAACATGAGAAACCATTGTTTTAATGTATCATGTAATGAAATTGGAAGTATATAAAATGCACTTAGATAAATACACTGAACTTTAATGGCTACCTGGAGCAAAAGCATTGGTGCGGTTGAATCACAACTAGTCAGTCTTTCAAGGAATGTTGTTTTACTTGAAAGAATTAGTGACAAACAATTGGTAATCAGACATGAATATCTGGCAGATATTTTATCACAGATGACTGAAGTAAACCATCAGAAGAAGAAACCAACAGTATTTGCTGCTAGCAGTAAAAGGTGAGCTTCACAATACTTGATTTTTCTGAAGAAATTGGTAGAGATGACACATGTGGTATTTTGCTATTTGGAAGATCTGTTTAACTTGGTGACTTAATGTTTTCTGAATGACTGATTGATGCTACATACACGCATGGGTAAGAGATCCACTCACAGTATATAACAGACTAATGCAGTTTAATACAGCCAAGTATGAAAAGATTATTGATAGGCTTTCGATTTTCACATTTTAACTTTAAAAAAACAACCACTTGCTGAGTTTTGGTGTAGTATCAAAAATGCCTACAATTATGTGCGATGACAAATATTGGTGCAAGGCCATATTTTCATCACGTGCTTCCATCATAAAATGTATTGCAGCAGATGAAGATGCTGACATAAGAAATACTCTATTAATTTAGACATTAAAGAGATATTCTCTTGCTTGGGAAGTATTTTTTCATACAAATATTATCTATGCTAGTAAGCAATGGGTTTAGTGCTGTTATTTTTAAATGAATTATTTAAAAATATTTAAAGTCTTTTCTCAGTTTTAACTTCTAAAATGTAGAGGCAGAGATAACTCACAGAAGTCTCGAGACCAGAAAGTTTGAGAATCACTGGTTTAGAACAGGACTTTCATCTTCAGTAGTTGGACATTCTTCCTGACACTGGAAAATAATCTCATTCTAATGGTGAGCACTTTACTTTGAAACTGAAAACAAGGGTTCTTCCTACTGGTTATTTGATCTCTAGGGCATTCAGCTTGCCTTATGTAATTCACTCAAACCTTTTTTTGGCCAAAATGACTCACTAGCAAGAGAAATTTTCAGTGTAAATTTTGTGACATGATTACGATCCCAAAGGACAACAGATTCCTCATTTGGAATGAGAAAGTTAAGTTCTAAAGCATGTGGGTTTTGATATGCCAATTAAACCAACACTGGAGAGCTTGTGGAATAGACAGAAATGTCCATGGTTAATTATTCTGGATACTTCAACCGGTGTTTCCTCCAAATCCCTAAGAATCAGAAAGCTTGCTACAACTTTTCTAAACTGAATAAAGAAGGATTACATTATGACTTGATTCTCATATCATTTTCCTCAAGACAAAACATATTCTATAACCCAACTGAGGCATCCTTTGACAACTGAGTTTAATGTAGCATCATTTGCTATTCAAATACCTCCTTAAAACTAAGATGACATCAGTCATCTAGGTTTCAGGTTTGTATAATCAATATAAGGTTAATAAGATATACTTCTAGGGTTATGGTGAAATTTCAAAGAGATAACAAGAGTGAAAATATCCAAAACACCTGGAACGTAACAGGTGCTCAACTATTTTTTTTTCTTTTGATAACTTCATTTCCTTAGTCCCAGGAGTTTCTCTAATAATAAAATAGCTCTCGCCGACCTTTGGTCTCCATTTCCATGTCGGGTGCACTGTTTGCCCTGAAGCTGTGCTCCCCAAAGGCTGTTCCCATTCAGTGGCTGGCATGGCCTGTTTCTGGGAAATAATAATTCTCAAGATTTTAGTCAGAAAAGCATTAAGAGTCCAGAAAATCAGGTTAGCCAAAATTACAGAGCAAAAGAGCTGAGAATGCTTAAGTGAATTCGTTACTAGGAAGAAGGTTGTCTTGAGATCTGGAACTTACAGAGATTGGTGAGGTGGCTTTAGTCGATGACACAGAGTAACAGGCTGAAAGATATAATATTAGGTAACTCAAAACCTTTGTGACCATAATTTCAATTTGGAAGTCAAATCCATTCTGTTTTGTGCATGGTACCTTCTAACCATATGTACATTTTAATTGGTAATATAAATCTTCATCATATAGTGTATTGAGTTGTGTCCTATCATATATTCAAGACTTACAGACACACACATATTTTAGTCCTCTTTCAAACACACATGGAATTACCACCTTTGGAAAACAAATAACTGAGGGAGAGAAAAGAGGATTAGCCTACCCCACTTTCTGCTGCTATCCCCATAATCTTAAATTTAATATATTCTGAATCAGCTTTCCATATATTTTTAGAAATAGCATACTATAAATAGGATTCAAATTATATTTTCTATGACAAATAATACTTTGACTATATGGATTATAATATAAAATAAGTATATAGATAATAACAAAACAGTAAGTACTAAAAAGTAAAAAGTAAAAAATGGCTGTAAACATTTTTTGTACTCTGTCTTAATATTTATGCACTTCACTAACTTCTCCTAACATTCAATTTATTTGTAATCATAATACTAGTATATATCTAAAACTCTCAAACATAGTCAAATTTCAAATTTAGACAAAAAAATATGTGCTTTGGTTGCGTACAAATTTATGGAATGGAAAATAGTGGCAATTACATAATTGACAATGATGATGACTGTGGGCTGATGGCTTAGCAGTCATCACTTTTTGTAGATTTTTCCCCTAATATTAATTCTACTTCACAACATCTCTATCAGATGTTCCTCTGAAACTATGAGAGATGGAGTACTGGTCTGTAAAAGGGATTCAAGACTTTCCTTAGATGAAGGTTTTGGAGATACCGGAAGGTGGAGATGAACTTTGGAATCATTTTGGAGAATCTTAGAGAGAAAATCCTGTGGGGTTTGGATTAAAATACCCTAAACCTAGGAGTCAGCCGTCTTTGCAGTATGCAGTCTTCCTAGCCAAGGATGTGATGCACCTCTCCATTTATTCAAATCTTTTCTATTATTTAATAAACTTTCATAGCAGTCAAAAAAAAAAGAGAGAAGTGCACCGCAGTTCAGATGACTTACTGGTCATCAAAGAATGTGTTCTCCTGACTTGCAGGCTTCTCCCCCAGATCACAAAATACATAAAGTGATAGAAAACTATGATTATACAACTCAAATCCACAGCTTCCTGTTTACCATTTATATGTTATTTTCCCTAGATCTTTCTATTGCAGTTAAAGGAATATAGATATGCCACTTTTGATGCTAGGCTTATTTTCCTGATTATTAGATTTTCATATTTTGCTTAACAACTAAAATGGTTCAAGTCAAATGGGAACATTTCAAAAGTAGATTGTCTGTAGAGACGTCAGTTTTTCCTAACTTGATAGACAGATTCATACAGTCTCAATAAAAAATCCAGCAAATTATTTTGTGGATTATGAACAGAATGATCCTACATTTTATATGGAAAGGCAAAAGGCCCAAAAACCCCAACAATATTGAAGAAGAAAAACAAAGTTGGAGGACTGACACTAACTCCTCAATTTTAAGATTTACAATAATGCTAGAGGGACCAAGCCAGTGTGGTTTTGGCAAAAGGATAGACAAATAGATCAATGGAACAGAACAGAAAGCCCAGAAATAGACCCACATAAATACAGTCAAGCAAACTTTGACAAAGAAACAAAAATAATTCAAATGGAGCAAGGATAGTCTTCTCAATAAATGGTACTGGAATAACTGGATATCGATACATGAAAGAAAATGAATCTATATAGAGCTTATACTCTTCAAAAAAATTAACTTGGAATGGATCATGGACCTAAGTGTAAATTCAAAGCTATAAAACTCTTAGAAAATAACATAGAAGAAAATGAGATGAGATGACCTTGGATATGGCAACAACTTCTTACATATGATGCTGATTGCACCATCCATGGAAGAAAGAATGGATTTGCTGGAGTTCATTAAAATTAAAATTTTCTGCTCTGCAACAGCGTCAAGAGAATGAAAGAAACAAACCACAGATGGGGGGAAAATATGTGCAAAAAACATTTCTGATAAAGGACTGTTCTAAAAAATATGCAAAGAGCTCTTTAAACTCAATAACAAGGGAACAATATAATTAAACAGTGGGCCAAGGCCTGAACAGACACCACAGCAAAGAAAATAGCCAGATGCAAGTAAGCACATTAAGATATGCTGCACATAATATGTCATCATGGAGATACAAAGTAAAACAATAACAAGATACTACTATCCACCTATCAGAATGGTCAAAGAACTCTGACGGCACCAGGTGCTGGTGAGGATACCGGGCGACAGGAACTCTCATTTATTATTTGTTGTGATACAAAGTGGTAGAGCCACGCTGGAAGTGAGTTTGGCAGTTTCTTACAAAACTAAATGCACTCTTATCACACTACACAGCAATTGCACTCCTTGGTATTCACCCAAAGGAGGTGAAAACATACATCCTGCCTTAGTATAGCGGATCCTCCAAAATCTGACTAACGTAAAGACAATTTGATTAAAATTGCCATTTTAAAAGACAAACTGCTGGACTGCGTTTCAGTGGGAAGGGAAGGGGGATGCTCCCCCTGCCTCAGCCTGCAGGCTGGAGACACAAGGTCTGCAAGGAGGTACCTAGTCCAGAGAAACTCAAGACAAGAGCTCCATGCTGCCTGCTCCCCTGCATGTGGTCCCTTCCCTGTTCCTTGGTAAAACCTGGTCGAACAGGTAGAGATGCGGGTGGCAACTAAGGTGGACTAACTACCTGAATGCTGTCCACCGCTCTGTGAGTAACCGCTTAAAACTCATGCACTCCCCAAACTGGAACTGTCCGAGTCCCTCTTTGGTCTGTCGGTTCCCTCACAATTCACAGGAAGGCATTTCTTTTACATCACCTGGGAAATTCTTGTAACACCTGCATATGGATGTTCATAGCTGCATTATTCATAATGACCTAAATTTGGAAGCAACTAAGTTGCCTTTCAGTAGATGAATGGAAATAAACCCTGGTACATCCAGATAATGGAATATTATTCACTGCTAAAAAGAAATGAGTTATGAAGTCCAGAAAGACATGGAGGAAACTTAAATGTACATTGCTAATTGAAAGAAGCCAGTTTGAAAAGGACATGTACTGCAGTCATTACAACTATACAATATTCTGGAAAAGGCAAAACTGTAGAAACAGTGGTTACGAGGGGTTAATGGTATGGAAGGGTTGAATAGGGAGAGTGCAGAAGATGTTTAAGGCAGTGAGATTACTCTATATGACTGTAATTGTAGATACATGTCATTCACATTTGTCCAAACACACACTGTATACAACCCCAATAGCAACCTTAATGTAAACTATGGACTCTGGGTGATAATGACACGTCAATGTATGTCCATCAAGTGTAACAGGAGTGCCTCTTTAGTGAAGAATGTTGATAGTTGGGGAGGCTGTGTCTGTGTGATGGCAGGGAATATATGGAATCTCTCTGTACTTTTTCTCTGTTTTGCTCTGAACCTAAAACTACTTTAAAAAATAGAGGGTTCTTTTTTAAGTAGATTGCATGCCATATGCATAATATTTTGAAATTATAATCTTAGAGTTGGGCACTGGAAGCAGTATTTTGTCGAGCTTTGGGAGTTTCCCTTCAGAGCCTTCTTAATGCTGTTGGGCTTCTACTTTAAAGGACTTCGTTTTGCTGAGGGGTGGCATGTTTCCCACTTTGAAGATTCTGACATGTTTTAATGGTCCTGTCTTTGAAGAAATGAGTATCTGTGGGATTTCCTCATGAGAAAGTTTCCTATTCTGGGAGAAAGGATGTCCTCTGCTGAAATTACTTACCAGATTATGGTTTTAACCCTGGAGACAGTCTAATCCCTGACAGGGTTATCATCTTTTTGAAAATATTAATATGTTTGGAAAATGTTCTACTTTTGATGAAATTCTTATTGCTGGAAGGAGGCAGTCCTTAAAGTGTTCACAAGTTGTTGTTTTCAAGCATGTTCAATGGCATAAAATGAATTCTCTGGGAGAACATTAAAGAAAGACATAATTTCTTCGATTGAAATTTCCTTGTAGAATTCATGAGAATCAGAATAAAACTAGTTTTTCATAAAGTGTATAAATCAATGTTTTTATTTATTAAACTAAGTTAAAATTTTCATGAAATCTATTTAATTTACAATTATTATATGCCTTTATTGGTCATCTTTTATATGTTGGCAGTTTAAATATATAAAAGACACTCATATAAACAATGATAAATATTACATCTGGTATTGGTCTAAAATGAAGGAAAAACGTGCTTTTTATAAATTGTCCTTTTTTATTCCATTTCTAAACACCAAACATTTCCAAAGACAACACAAATATTCTTCATTTGAAGAAACCATATTGAAGGAAGATGAAAGGAATAAAGAGCTGTAATTATAAAATTCTAATGTTTTGCACAGGGAAAGAAAATGAACTGAGAGAAAGGACAAAAAATAGAAGTGAAGAAATAAATTAGGTGATTTCACAGATACTCTATCACTTCCCTGAAAGATGTGAAATATAATGAAGAAAGAGCCACAAAATGTGGGAGAGTCACAGGCCCAGTTCTACATATGATATGACTTCGTATTTTTACTTTAATATTTTAATGCAGAGCATCCCTGTTCACATATGATGTACAAAATGAGATTTTTTAGTGACTTTAGTGTTTAACTAGTTCAAGGAAAACAAATCTCATGCTTAACCATGATCCTACCAATTTTAGTAATGTATTGCTTCATGACTCCTTAAAGTTACATTTTTTCCTTAAATAAGATGTTCATATTGCTGTTATTAAACTCTACATTAGGTAGACATCCAATCTAGTTGCTGCTAGACACTGGAATGAGAAATAAATTTTTCATTGTGTATTATTTACTTTACTTGCTGTTTTTTAAACCTGGGTACATATACAGAAGGATCTGCTTACTAGTATCAGTTCTTTAACTGAATGTGATTCTATTAATACAGAGCAGCCTTCTCTGAGTTAGAGGTGCACTCCGTGAGCAAGTAGGAATTCCATTTACCCCAACAGTCCTTCAGAATCTGTCCATATAGCAAACCGTGACTTCATATGAAATAACATACAACAATGCAAATTACAAATGCACATCTGGGCACTAAAATTTTATGGCAGAACTTCAGTCAGATAATAAAATTAATCAGATAATATAAAATATGATTAATTACTATTTTAAGGTTATCATTGGAATGAAAACAAAATGAAATGAAATTCTGATAGAGAATTTCTGATCGTAGAACAGCTTTATGCATAGCTTATATGCATAACAAAGAGTTGACTTATGAATATTGTATGCATATACAGCATTTGAAAATAATTATAAATAGATATAAAATAATTAGATTTATGATTCTGTTCTTTTAAGGTTTTAAAATGTAGTGGTAAAAATAGAATTAAAACTAGCAAAAAAACATGAGAGAAGTTACATAAACATGAGAATTATTATATTACAACTTTACATTCTCAGGTAATTTTAGGCATGGAATTCTTTTTCAAAAAGATGTTAAGAAAAAAGGGGAAACGAACTATGACTTCTGAAATCTTTCTTGATTTTCACCACTTCATTTTCCTAGAAGACTTCCTTACTCTTTCAGACTGTATTTCCTAATTTTATCCATTCCCATTTGACTTCTGGAAAATTCACTCCAAACAGCTCTTGCTTGCTAAGGTCAACAATGATCATTAGTCGTTAAATCTGATGGACAATTTCACTATTAATTTTAATAGCATTTAATGCTATTTACCACTCCCTCCTTGAAAATCTTTCTTCACTCACCTTGTCTATCCAGCTGTCAATGTTGTAGCTCTTCACAATTTGTTTCTATGCCTTTTTTTATAATTTTATATTTTCTTCTGTCTCATACATGCACATACAATTAACATTCCCTCATCTCATGAGGCCAAACGTGGTTTCTACCCAGTATGGAGGGCAGAGACCTGTGAGTCACCAGAGAAACTTAACCTATAATCCAGATACCAAATCCAACAGAGAATCATACCATTTTTATATCATAAATATTCCTTTGATCATATCACCTCAGTCCATTTTAAATGCACTACTAGTCTATCCATAGTCACTCTAGCCTCGAAGCCACCTTTCCAGTGCATAAATCTCATACTGTCACTCCTTAGTTAAAGCAGTTATATGGTTTCTCAGTGCTCACAGGATTAAAAACTAATCTGATTAATATGGCCTATAAGGCTGGGCATATTCAAATTCTTACTGACCCCTCCAGCTTATGTCCCAAAAAACCATCATTCTCTTGTTCCCTCTGTGCATACCGGCTTCGTTTCAGTACCGTAGAGTCGCTTGGTCCATCTTTCTCCCTCGGGCTGCCAGTTTCCCGGATATGGACTTCAAATAGTTTGTGGAATAGGAATTCTGGAATTGCAAAGGTCTAGATTTGAATTCCAGGTCTGTTTGTTACAAGCACTGTGCCTTCAGATGTTCTGTAAACCTTCCTTCTCTGTGAAGTAGGTTTGATAACATTTCCCTAACAAGCCAGGAGGATTAATGTCATGCGACATCACTAACTTCTCTGACCTGAAGTGGGATTATGTTGATTTGTCTTTTAGCTCCCAAGGTACCTAAATATAGCAGGTGTTCAATAAGGATTTAAAAAATGAAAGTGAACAGGTAGAAGAAAGGAATGGAAAGGAAATTTTAAAGGATAAATTTGCAAAGGGAAGGGAAAGGAAAGGAAAGATAGGAAAACTGGAAAGAATTTCTCCCTTCCAATTTCCAGTTTTCTGCAAACAACAAATTCCTTTGACTTGACTGCAGTGCTCATAAAATGTATTCAAAAAATACAGTTGATAAGATAAAAACAGTCAGAATGGAAGAACGTCTTTCTTACACAGTAAGGATAAAGAAAACTTCGTAGATGACTGAGAAGCTATATTGGCCTTTGTATCTAAAAATAAACATCAGCATGTAAATTATGAGTGAAGAGCCGGGATGTCAAGTAATGGAGCCGGAACAGGGTCCAGCGTGGGTACGGGACTGAAAATGGGGATGTAAACGTAGAAGTATTACAGGGGATATTGCTAAATGTTATTTGTAGGCTCAGTGTTAGGGATCATGTCCAACGAACACATCAAATAACTACTGAATGTCATCCCACAGGCATATTTTTTGTTTTCCCACCTTCAGGCCTTTGCTCATGGTGCACAGGCTAGTCAGTTGGGAAAACAGTGATGAGATTAATAAGAACCATGGAATGGTAAATGAATGATTTTTCAGGGTGGAAGATGTTTATGCATGATGACACATTTATCTGATTTCTAAGGGCAGGTGATTTCAGTACCACTGTAAAGATTTAACTAGGTCAGGGATAGGAATAAGCTTCGGGAGCAAGCTCTATGTCCTTGGTAGTTGAAATCACTTAAAGACTCTTGATAAGTAATTTTGTCAGTAACCAGAAGGTTTAGGAATAATTATCTCAGAGGACTAGAAGTGTGACTGTGGCAATGAGGGCATATGGATGATAAAAAAAGAAAGAGGGGAAATCAAGAAACAAAGAAAAGTATTAGTGAAATTCTGGGTAAGGGTAGATTTTGTGTAATAAATGCCTAATTCCAGTAAGATTAGAGGTATTTTACTTCTTACTTTTATAAAGTGGGGCCAGATTGGGGAAACATATGTTGCAGTGTGATCCCTAAATTCTTACCTCGCTGGCCTGGGTGAATAAGTAATTTGAAAGGAAAAAAAGCAGTGACTCAACTTCAAGGATTTTAGGAAAGACAGGATAAAATTATGTGGAAAGAACTTGAGAATGCTTAATATACCCCTAGAGGAGCGAATGATGTAAGTTGCCTTCTTTAAAGCATGTGTGGCAATTTTGCCTGAGTTTCTAAAATCTTACCCAAACTGAAGGTCTTCTATAAGAGTGAATATGCACTTTTTAGTTGATTCCATTATCTTGCTTATTCTCTTGAGTTCAAATCTGAAGTACTTTTAAACTTGCAGTTCTTATAAACAATATGCTTTACATGATTTTGAATGTAATCAGCTTTAAATGGCAGATAGTAGCTTAGCTCAATGTTAATAGTCATGTATTTATATATAGATGAAAATGCATACATTGCAGAATATTTAAAGTTTCCCTAGGGAAAAAAGATGTAATAAAGGAGTATAGGTAACACAAACTATTTAACAATTTTCAACCAAATTGAATTTGCTTTGGCTTTTTTAGGGGATGATTCTCTGAAGTCAATCATGTAAGAAGCAATACGGATGGTCACTAAGGTTATTTTTATTCTGTTTCAGGCTTAAAATATACCAAGCAAATAGAATAATATGCTGAAGAAAATATATTCTCTACCCTGATTAATGGATGCTATAGATATCTTTCTGCTCTGTCTGCTTGGTTAGCTTTGTTTCAAATGTGATACAGATCACATTCTGCACAGCAGACCCAGAATAGTCCATGTTCCTTTAAATTCAAGCAATGCGTCATATTCTATTACACTGTGTCACATCAGTCTATGATGGTAAAGCATGAGTTATGTGGATATGGACCAGTAGGTGAACTAGACCCAACACATGGAGAATTTGAAGATCAAGTAAAAAATAGAGTCATAAAAATATATGAGACATGAAGGATTCTGTTTCTTATTGACTTACAAAATCAACATTTCATATAATCTTTCTAAAAATCCTGAAAAATGCATCTTGACCAAATGCATTTATATGATCTGGGCCTTAGATAAAAGTTTCATATGCCAGATTTTACCTTTCTCTAATATATTAGTTGCAAAAAAGAACAAGAAATGCATCAAAGTTTCTCCACGTCATCTATGTCCAACAAAACAATAATGAGACACATTAAAAATGGAGACTGAAGAAAAGGCTTTCAAGGACAAGAAATTATGTTTTCTGTAAAAAATCAATATTATCCAGTGGGATCTTAAGGAAGGGTATGTGATCAAAGCAGTAAGAAAGCTAAATTGCTACATCATTACTATTATGATGCTTATCATTAATTAATATTTTTTGTACATTCATCTGCCAGATATTGCAGTTTCAAGATGCACACAGTTTTCAGATATATATAGTTCCAAATGAGAGAGCATACAAAATAAAAACAAACTTAAGAATAGTAGGAGGAAACAATTAAGAAAAGAATAAATGCCAATTTAGAATGTCCTAAATCTGTAAGTTCTCCAATACTAACTAATGTCTGATTATTTAGAATGCTTAACCAAATTGAGTTTGAAAAGCATGTTTTAAATAGGATTGAGAAGAAACTGAGGAAGATTCTGAATATAGAGGTAGTAATGGGAGTGGAAGACAAACATAAACCTTTGGATATGTTTTTAAACTACTGTAAAATTTCTTACATAGAGGATTATTCATGAGATATTTTTTACAGCGGCCTCTTTGAGCATCAGTATGTCCCTAATCATGCCCCTAAAACTGTCCTTGTGACATTGAGGAAGAATGTCAGATAGAGAAAGGCCATAAGTTATGCAGCAAGAAGAAAAAAATTTGAGCTGGAAGGGACACTGAATCTTAGTAATACATATTTGGAGTAGGAAATGACCACACTAATTCATGTAATTATTCTTTCATTCAATAAACATCAATTATCAGCAAAGTATCAGAAACAGCGTTCAACAATCCCTTTGGTGAGTCATATTGGGGCCTGAGGCAAAAAGAAAAATGTGTACCCCTGAATACAGTTCCCATATTTGGAAAAAGTCAACCAAACTCTACATTCAAAACCATGATTACATATAAAAATCCCCACACTGCCCAGGCTGTCTGCATGTCACATTCAACCTTCATAAACCTAACCAGTGTAGGTCGTAGTGCTCTTGGGACTGGATGACCATGTATCCAATGGAAGCTGTGCCAGGAGTATAATGATGAAGGGTCATAAAAAGAACCAGAAATCTATAGTTATTATAAAATTTGGTATTTTGTTCATCGTAGGCTTTTTTTTTTTGCATTTTTTTAAAACTGCATTCAAATATGTATCTTGATTATTGAGTGCGCAGTGCCCCTTTACATTTTGCCTCTCACTGTCTTCGTCCTGCAAAATAGAATACAATGGGAGACCCTAAAACTTTCATTGAAGAACTAAAAGACTAAAACTTGAATATGAATTTCGTTTCCAAATGAACATCCTTTAGCCTATAGTTTTTCCCTTCCTCTCTCTCTCTCTCTCCACATTACACCCACAAAATCGTATCTTCATCTCTACTTAGAGAATTCTACATTTCCTTTGAGGGTTTTTCAGAATATTTTATTCCTAAAGTTTTAACCATTTTTGAAATTTTTCGATTTTTCCATTGCTCCTCAAGTTTCACCAACAAGTGTAATGGAGTCCTGATGGCGCTGCTCTGGGTTCTGAGCCATTGTGTCACTTTTGCTCATGATGCCAGACACCTTCAGTTGGTTCTGTTGGTCTCTCCAGTCAGCCACTCTCCACTCCGTTGTGTGCCACGAGAGGCTGACCTCATGAACTCCGTCAGCAAGCTGTTGCCTTCTACCCTTCAGCCGGATGCAGCCGACAGGCAGCCTCAGCAACAGATCGGAAGGATGGAGGAGAATGAGGTCAGGATGTTTACTGCCCTCCCTCGCCAGCTCCCCTCGGTCGGCTGTGTCCTTCAACCCTCCTTTCAAGGTCATCTCACTCTTCCTACATTCTGCTTCCTCTCCTCCCTTTAGGACTGAAATGATAACAGCTCTGTATTTTACCAGTTCCATCTTTTGGGTACTCTTTTTACTGTACCCGCACCTTCATAAAGGTCCCTTTGTAAAGAACATTTCTCAATCTATCCAAACAGGTGGGCCATCTGTTTCTGGGTGGGGCCTTGATTCATGTTCCCATTTATGTTAGTGTGGTGATTATTCTGTTTCTCAACATCACTGTTGTATACTCTTCAATTATTTTCTGTTTCCCTTTGTTGGAATTCAATTTTTGTGCAATTTTTTAAGATGTTAAAATCTTTCATTGCAGTGTGTTCAAGTAATTTGACACAGTACTCTGATGTTTTGTGTACTAGTTAAAACATAAATTCAACTTAACTGGTAAAGAAATATCATTATTGAAAGTATGAAATATTGTAAAGTAATGCTTTAAAGAGTTTTAAAAGGTTGTACTAGTGCCTTTAATAAACAATCACAGACTCTTGTTGGGTCCTACTTCTCTACTTATTTTTGCAATTTGATTTCCTGTTTCCTGCTGCCAAATTACTCAACACATGTAAAAGACGTCAACTATTTAACTATTGTGAGGGACATTGAGCTAAGCATGGTATACCGAACATTGTAGTGTCATCTAGGTGACTCTAAAAAAGTCCACTTTTTCATTCTCATTTGATATTTTGAATCTTCAATCACCTTAGAAACATAAGGAAGCATCCTAGTGAGTACTGAGTGGGGAGTTCTGGGGACCACCTTAGAGTAGCATGTTGGGCTTTTAGTAAATGGCTTTGTGATTATTGTAACTGTTCTGTAGCTTTGGGCAGTCCATCTCTGTATTTACTGCTCTTTTTCAGAAAGTTGAAAAATAAGAAGTCAGATATTGGGATGAGTAAAGACTCATAAGCATGGATCCCATGAATAACATAAACAAAATTGATCATTTATGTCATAGTGTGTATGGAGCACCGACTTTTCATATAGTGTCTAGGGAACGTATATTCAAAGATTTTTCCATGAAGCATTTATTAATAATCATAAGCAAATATAATATCTTTCAGCCTGATAGCTCATGGGATTTATTACCTCTATTATATAGCACAACAGTGATTTTCTTTAAATTATCAGTTGAGACTAGTATCTTATTTGCCATTAGTTTTAAGTAAACTCGTTCTTTCTGTGCTTTTAAAGATGCTGATGGGTAAAAGCCCTGAAATAGCTAAACTTACTCTGCATAATCAACAGTAGATCCTAAGGTATTAGGAACATGGTAAATGTTGATGATTTATTGACCTGAATACTCTGATGGACTGTGTGACTTTAAAGAAAAGGGTATAAACATGCATACTTTGGTCTAGTAACTAGATCCTTAAATTTAGTTATTATAGGTTTCTTTAATAATACAAATACTTTACTATCCAAATTATGGGAGGTGAATACAGATATTTTGGTCAACAGATTATACTTCAACAAAGTGGAGCAATGAAGGGGAACATATTGAATGAACAGTGTACCCCTTGCACAGAGGACCATGGTGCAGGGGTTAAGAGCACAGGCTTATTGGCTTGATCACCAGATCTGCCACTTGCTACAGATAAATTAATTAACCTCTCTGTGCCTGCTTCCCAGTCACTGGGATTATTACAGTAATGTGTGTCCTATAAGATTCTTGTAAGGTTTAGATAAGTGAATATAGATAAATAGTGTCTGAACAGGCAAGTGATCAAAAATCTTTAGCTACTGCTAGCATATGTGTATCTCTTATTTTATTTATTCTTTATAACATTACTTTGAGATTGGTGTCATACTTTTTTTTTTTGGAAAGAAAACCAAAATACAAATACATATCATTAACTGTCCCCAAATGCTAAAATTAAAGCCTACATTTGATCATTGTAAAGAGTCACTGTGGCCAGAGAGGATCTGTCAAATAAGTGAAATGTGGTTTATCCATTATTCTGACCATAGTCTAACATTATCAACTGTGAATGTAAGTAGGAAAAAAAAATGAAAAGGAGATTTTAAAAAATAAGAGAATAGAAAAGAGGTTGAACCAAGAGTCCTGTGCCCACTCCAAAATGGTCGAGAAGAATTAAAATGAAGAAAAGGGGGAGCATGACGTTGTCTTACATTCCCTAGTCATCTTCTTAATTTCACTTCCGTCTATCCCACTGTTTTGCTACTACTCAGGTGATTCCTGCTAAGCTTTAATTTCTGGTCTCATGCATTTTATTTTTGCATCATAATCTTAATGACATTGCAACATGTACATGAAGGTTTTATGTACCAAAAAATAAAGAGTCAGCTCCTTCAAAATTGCTTCTTTACTATGTTGATCAACACTCTTACCAGTAGCAACAGCACATCCATGCATATTGGGGGAGCATCTGTTTCCTGGTTTGCTTCCATGTCAAATTTACAGATCGTTCTGCATAACTTTTCACCCTGAGTCTGCTCTCTACATGACACAGGTACAAAGCACACACCAAAGGGCAACACTCATTTTTTAGAGAGTGAACATGCAGTGAAAATTCATGCTGTGAGGATCTGCAAATCTCCTTGAGCCTATGAACAGGTGTGAAAAATGTTGTGACGATTCGGAAAAGCATATTGTAGACAGACTACTATTGAATTATTTAGGTAACAGTGAAAATGTTTACTCACAGAAGACCAGTTTATAATAATGGTATTTTTAATATGAGGATATAACTTTGAGAATCTAAATCTAAACACAGTCCCCATCAGATAATGCACAGGTAAATAATTAAAAAGTCAAAATCAAAGTATGAACAACAGCCACATAATTTATACATAAAAAAGATCTGCTATCTCCAGTTGCATCACAAAAAGAAATATTTCTTTGTAAAAGCTGAAAAGAGTAGAATCCAGATCCTGAATATTTAATAGAAAATAAAATGATATTTATTTTTAAGTGCATTCCACATTCAACACAACAGCATACTCACAACAAATCTATTGCGTGGTCCTGACATAGTTACTGCAAAGGTTTTCCTTTGCTGTCCCAAGGGCCCAATTGATTTATCTGCCAGAAGCCTAAAGCCCCAAAATAAGATAGCTTTGAGTTTACAGAGGTCATTTTTCATTGTCTAAATAAAAATTTCTAAACAAAAATCTCTCATCCTGTTAACCGCAGGGTCCTTATCTCCCTAGAGGCTACAGCAACCTGAAAGAAACCATTTCAATTCTTTCATGAAGAAAGATAAAAGCAAGTTTTCGATTAGAAAGCCCAGAACAGCCTTCTTATTAAATGGTGGTAACAGTAACTAGTTGAAAAGGCAAAACTGTTCTAGAATGTGGGGTAGGGGGGCAGGGAAATTATTATGCATGAGACAAACCTCAGACAGGGACCTCAAAGACAATCAGAGACAGCGACATTGGAGCAGGCCAAGGAAGTTGATGAATCCTTGTAACTCCCCACAGTTGTTCAACCCAGGTCCTTAATAAACTGCCTAGTTTTATCAAGCATGTTCTCTTAATTGGGTGAGCCTACTTTTATCAACTCACATTAACTATGTGTCTCAATCATTATGCATTCAGGCCCATCTTCTCTGGTCTGTCATCATTCCAAGTGCTTACGCAGCACCGGCCGAGGGGAATGTGGCATGCTATATCCCGGCTTCAGAAAAATAGATTTTATGAGGCTAAGCTAAAAGGAAATGATCAAAAGTGACTTCATACACTAAGTTTTGATAAACAAGATAAACACAAATGTTCATAGTGATGCCCTAGGAAACAAACCACACCATGAAAGTAAAAAGAGAATTCTGCTATTTGGAGAAGTCTGCTATAAGTGAAGGAGAATGAAAACCACAGCGCACATTTTAACTTAATTCTTTCAGTAGACTGTAGTAGGAGAGATAATTCGGGGGCATGTTTATACTAAACCATAAACTAGTTTATACCAGGGAAAGTGCCAGGGGATCATTCCTAACACCTCCGAAAAACAGAAAAGGCTGGAAGCTGAGTGGTAGGTACTTAATACTGTAAGCATAATTTTTAAAATCTCATTCCTCAGTTTGCCCTCTAAGTGTATATCCTATTAATTTTTTAGATATTTATTAATTTTAAAGTCTGATATAAAGAGCTATCCCCCAGACAAGAAGACTTAGGCACAGTCTATAAAATGTCTCGTGTACCTTAACTTCCCACTCTGAGCCTTAAGGTAGCCCCTATGAATGAATATAACTTTATTCCTCTCAGTTCGGGCACATACTCTGAAAAGCATCTAAAGGTGCTCTTTACGATGTACGTCATAAAGAAAAACACTCTTCCTACTATTGCTCAAGTAAATATGAACGAAGATTTCCATACACAGATTGGAAAATTTAATTTTCACAAACTGGAGGTTACCTAGTAAATCACTGTCTGAAAGTTGGGCTTCATATTAAATATTTTAACCCTAAAATTCTTACATCTGATGGGTAATATGTGAATTTTCAAGTTGCCTATTCTGCAGAGAATTCACTCTAGTGGATTCAAATAGAAGCCATGTTGCTCAAAACCAGATAAAGCAGAATATAACATAAGAGCTTTTTCTGTGTGTGTGTGTGTGTGTGTGTGTGTGTGATTTTGTTTTAGTTTTTGTTTTTTACTACAGCTATGATGGGTAAGTGATAATACCTGCTTTGAACATTTCTCAGCTAAAATCATCTTGACTATTTTCTGTAGAGCAGAACTTTAAAGATTGATTTATCTGTAGTTTATGTGTTCCAGGGACCCAATACTGCCTCATAAGGAAATACGTACCATGAGGCCACCTTCAGGGAAAGTGATGGTTTTCTATCCAGACACGAGCCTTCATTATACACCTCAAGTATTGCTTACTGGGTACTGAACACATGACCAGTTTTACTGTTTCCTAGGCTTGTGGGTCACCCTGAACCGGAAATACGGAACATTCCCTCCCTGGGCCTCTGTCAGAGAGTATAAGGTAGATCTCCCAGATCTTACATGCTCAACAAAACCCCAACTGAGGGAACTACGATGCTTGGGGAAAAAACTGAAAGCCTTTTCCTCCTTATAAATTAAAAATTCAGCTTTGAATCAGAATGTCCTACCAGAGTATCAGATATGGCTTCTCCTGGTCCCACATATAACTGCAGTTACTGGCTCGTTTACTAATGCGCCTGATTCGCCCTAGAAGAAGGATGTATACAACAAACAGCCCCATGAAATTCCCATTGGTAGTTGAGCTACAATGTTGCAGGAGACACTGACCCCCACATTACTCAGTGTTTCTCATATCAAGACCCACATAAGAAATGTTACTTAGAAATAAGTGTTCAAAAAAATCTATGTGTCCCTCGAGAGACTATTAGAGCTTATTTTTGTTGATATTGTTTTTGATCATTGAATTTATCTGTTTTATTCCTTTTTTTCTGTATTATATATCATTTCAAGTATTTTAGAGAACAGAGTGTGACATAAATAAAAGAATGGTTTGAATCACTAAACTCACAAAAGCCCCCAAAATTAAAAGGGACACCTAACACACATTGGCTTGAGTAACAGAGTTGGTGAAGTCACAAGGAGGAGGCTGGCAGGAGGTGGTCCGTGGCCAGGGCAGCGCTCAGCAGTGGCACCAGAGACCATGCTGTTCCGTCTTTCTGCACTGCTGTTATCAGACTGTTGCTTTTTCAACCCTGTGGTTTCTGATTCTAAGTTGTAAGACTGTGCCCACTATTCCACATTAAAGAAGACCACATTCAGAGTTAAGAGGCAAAGGGGAGGAACAATAGCAGCCATGTTTATGTCAGCAAAAAAAGTATACCAGATGTCCCCAGCAGAATTTCCCACATGCCTCACTGGATATTACGAGAACATGGTCCCCTTTTGCTGCAAAGAGAGACTTGAAAAGAGAGTGCTCCACTTTCCAGGACTTGCTTTGGGGGTGGCAAGAGAATGCTTAGTTGCACATAGATTATCAAACACAATGCAAAACAAAACAGAAAACAGTCTCTGGCACAGTTATTAAGAAACCTCAAAAGACGCCTCTAAATATTCGTCAAGTTCGGAAAATAATAAAGTATCGTTAAGTATTGTAAAGTAGCTGAGCAACTTGTAGAGCTTTGTCTTCATAATCTGGATGGTAACTTTTTAAATATGTTAATTGTGATGTCATCATACCACCATTATCTGAGATCTCAAGGTCCAGAATAAATTTAGTGTGAAGTTCAATCTTACGATAGTGAATTAAATCTCACATCAAATAGAGTTCTTAATAACTCTATTTGGTAGATTGTCATTGTTTTTACACAGCATTATGCGTTAAAAAAGAAATTAAATGTCAACTCTGACTCTACCCTTTTTTTGTTATAAAATGTTTCTGCTTGCTTTATTGGTATTATATTTGATTTGTGTTTTCTTTGCAAAAATCATTGTAAGCCACACATTCTTTTTACAAGGGCTTTAATCATTTAGTTTAAATGAGTAATGTAATCCATAAACCCATTTACTTAAGCACATGAGAATTACATTATTTGACATCAAGATTAGTATGTGTCAGACACAATTCAAAAGGTTTTACTCACATTTTTCTGAGTCGATCATCACAGCAGCCAAACAAGATAGCTACTATTAGTACCTTCATGTTATGGATAAAAAAGAAATTAAGGCTTCCTGAGGTCTTACAAGGTTTGCTAGACTTGAATTCAAAACCAGGCCAGTCTGATCCTTAAGTACTCTACCAATAAATCAGCTAATGGAGTAACCAATAAAAATTCAACCAAGAACAGTCTTCAAAGAAATGGAATTTTAAGGCACACTCATTGTCTAAGAAAAAGTATGAAATCAAAACAAACCCAATACAATGTTATGGGTTTATTGAAGGTAAATCCCTGGGAAAATTCAATCCAACTTTATATCTGTATTGATGATAGAATACCACGAAGGTTTATCTCTAGAATAATGGCTGGCATCAGAATGTTCCTGATTGTTGTAATTTCTAAGAAAAGAAATATCTGAATATATTTTATGAAGGCTCAAAAACAAAAGAATATTCTAGCAGAAATTCAATAAGGAAATTCAATGGATTTTAAAACCTTATGTAGTTCATGTAAAGGCCTTACTATATTTAGGAAACATAGTTAAGATTTCTATCCCTAAATCTTCCGCAAGGACAGAGGAGATATAAACAACCACAAGTTTTCATTAAAGAAACCAGTAAAGTGGTGAACTCAATGAACATCTGGTTTCCTGGGGACGTTCCCACTAGGATTCCTGAATGCGGACCCCGTGTGCATGTGAGGGGCAACGAGTTAGTCCATACTTAGCGCAAGTGCATCGACTCTCACTGAACAGACGTCCCTCCAACGGAAGCATTGCTCTGACAGACTTGCGGGAGAACTCTAAAGATTTATTTACTTGTTCTTAAATTCTGGTTCTAGACACTAGTAGGTTTTTGTTTTAAATCTCAGGTGAAGTAATAGAAATGAATTAAAATGCTACTTTCCAATAGAATGAAGCTTTCCCGCGATCTACTGCCGCCAGTCCTCCGACTCCCTCAAAAACGACACTTGGTAGGTGGCCCTCACTTTCAGATCCTGCTATGGGGGAGGAGGTTGTTTAGTTCTGCCAGGCCTCCTATTCTTTTGGAGAACTAAGATCTTTTGCCCTGCTTCACTATTCATCTCTAAAGTGATAACACTGATTTCCAATTACTTCGATTTAGGTGCCAAATGTGATGCAAATCAGATTCAAACTTCTTTGGCTGAAGAACAGCAGTGAGGGTGGTCCCCAGATGTGACCTGATGGCTACAGCTGGTAGAGCTTGGGGTATGCATTGTTTTACCCTCCTTTCCCCAAACCTCTCTTTGGTTCTTAAACTTAATCACTTCCCAAAATGAAAGAAGTCTTAGCTCTTCCGTGTTAAGCATGTCTTTTCCAGCAAGAGGTCATCAATTTTCACACTCAAACAGGTATTTGTCTCATTCCTGGGGATGGGTGGGATATATTATCAAGCAAATAATGCTTAGAATCCTGTATCCAATCCTAGTTTAAGCGTGTTTGAAATTTTTTAAAGGCTTTCTTTTAATCCATTCATCCATCCATCCATCCATCCTTCCAATTAACATTTATGAAGAATATGAATATGTGATGTACTCGGCTTGGTGGCTTCACCTTCAGTCTCATGTCATGTAAGAGGACTTTATGTGTTCAAACAAGCAAGTTTAAGCATCCTTCTCAATGTACATAAAAGCATCTTATAGAAAAGTGATCACTTCACTGAAATATTGATAATATTCCTGAATTTTTGCATGTAAGCATTTTCAGGAAGTTCAACTTACCCTATGATTTGTATGTCACCCCTCTTTTCAGTTAAGGTTATTAGAACACAAACAATAGAACTGATCAGAATCATACAGAGGATCTTAATACAGTCTCTGGCCTTAAGGAGCTGATAGTCTTGTGGGAAGACAGGAAAACACATATACAATCTAATCTAATTTTAACCTATTTCAAGTGATGTGGGAATAGTGATTTAGATGCAGTGCTCAGACTGGAAGTTTCTAGGAAAGGCTTCCCAGGGTAGCTGATGCTCTAGCTGAGTCTTACAAGATGAGTTTTATTGGGCCAGAAGAAGGTGAAAGAAGCATTCAGGTACAGAAAACAGCACCAGGATAGGTATGAAGAATAGCCAGGGAGCTTCAACCAGATTAATACAATTGCACGTAAGTTATTAGTTACTAGTGGACCTGGAGCTGGAGACTGTATATGAGACTTTGGTCAGGCCATTTCAAGAAACTCACAATGTACCATACAGCAAAAGGAGCCAATGAAGGGATTTAAGGGGAAAATGACATAATTAGATTTTAGGTATGCATTTAGAGTGTTGGCTGTGACTGCAGTCCTTGCTGTGGGTTGACTAAGGAAGAAAACTAGGGGCAAGACCTCCTACTCAATATTAGGAGGAAGAAGAAATTCTCTGCAGAGCCCTGTCCCCCATGCAGTAGACCCGTGAGTCTGTGGGTTCCTTGATCGCACCTGACTCTGGACTCACATTTCCTACCAACCTTCTCTTCTCCATCCTGAGTTAAGCCTCATGAACCATTCCTTGCCCTATAACCTGATTTCACTTCCTTAATCCTCTCATTCTTTAAAACCCCATTCAATGCCTAACAACTTCCTTCTCTGAAGAAAAAGAATAAAAGAGAATCACATAAGTAACATTCTTTAAATAAACAGTATTGTAAATTTACAGTATTAATCATGTCTATGTATTTCACATACCTCAGTATTCTCAAAAAACATATAGCCACACTATGGCTCTATGCAATGTTTCCTTACAATTTATGCTTATCCAGGGATATCTACATTTTAGGACAAAAATAATTTTAATAGATAACATGCAACGCTAGCTATTGACATAAGGAATATATAATGAAACAGTTATGTTCCAAGAGAAAAATCAAGTGATTAATTTCCAAGTGTTTCAAGTAGAACATTAAAAGAGAAACAAATAATACAACTACACATATGGATGCGCACACATGCATGCATACACAGACATGCAAATAATCATTTTTCTATTTCAAGTTGTGCTGTTGAATTTACTGGGTTACTAGAAAAATCTTTATAAAAAGGAACTTTCAACAGCACTGTAGAGACTTAAGTCCAAAAAAAAATCCCACCACTATATAGTTTTCTGTGTGGAACCCATCATGTCCTTGATAGAGACCGTCATGTATTGGAACACATATGCTGTTTTCTACTATTTCTTTGATTGGCCCTCATTCTTGCTCTTTAGGGTTTCTATCATAATACAAGAAAATAAAATTTTAAGGCCAGAAGGATTTTTACAGTAATGCAAGCTATTGATTGGTGCAATTTTTTCATCCAGAGCTTACTATTGCATCCAGATTCCTTACAGCTTCAATATGCCCAGCGGGTTAATATTAGGGAAGGTACAAGCTGTTAGAAAACTACCAGTAATTTTTTTCCCTCAATGTTGCTACATATTTCAAGCTTCTATGGGGAAGTAACGAAAATTCATTTCTTTGCTTTTATCCAAGCCTTGAATTTCTGATATATTCTAAGTTCTAAAGGTCATGAAATACTAATTCAAACTATGATTTTCCTGTGTTGGCTAACCCTAAAACATATTTTAATGGCTATATCCAGGCCCACTGCCCAGAAAGACATCTTAAACAGCGTCTGTCTCCCCACTCTAGCATGGGAAGACCATGGGCGACCTATGAATAGTCACTGTTATTGCCTTTTCTAATTGAACATCTTATCTTTCCACTATCTGCCTCTCCCAGTCCCTGCTTTGAATCTTCTTCCTGGTCCAGGCATCAAATCCTTTGGCTTTTAGCTACATCCATTTTCTGCCCAATCCAGATAGACTTTACTTCACAGACAGCTTAGCAGGAAGCTTAAGCCTGCGTGGACCTCATTTGCCCAAGTCCCTTTCATGGGTCTGAGTGGGAAATTAGCAGTGTCCCCAAAAAGTCTTTATACATTGAAGAGTAAGAATTCAAAATTTTTTATCAAAGAGAACCCCCCATTTTTGTATAAACTTTGACCTCATGAAACCCAGAATTGCCCCTAACTTCATCCCTGAGCTGAATTTCTGGTTGAGTTTCTCCTTGTAAAACTTAGAGCTACAGCTCCACCAGTGGGTCCCACTCACTGAGGCCGACAGGCATGTTCTGACTTGGCCCAGGCTTTTCTAGGTTTCTGGGCACAATGTCCTAGCAGGCTCAGCGCTAGGTCCCACTCATCAGTATTGGAAAAAGAGAAGATGAACGAGAAGATGAACACCAATAGCATGAAGCAAATCCTTCCAAGAAAGTATATCTGCATATAAAATAAAAAATTATGACCTCCAATATGTAAGATAGAAAACAGTTCCCTTTCATCATCAGCTGCCAATTTTTCTGGGATGTATCCTAGAAGTATAGGAAAATTGAGAAAAAGAAAACTACTTCTAGTGCCAGACAAATCTAAATATCTCTGAGGACAAGCTTTAGCCACATCTAGAGTCTTGAAAATATGTTTGTTTCCAACTAAATGCTTGGCACCATCAGAGACTACGGCCCAAACTGAGATAGCTGTGCATGTGGGGCTGTCCACCCGCAGAATGGCAGGTGGGAACATTATTCAGAGGAAGGAGCTTAATTGGTGACCTTTAAAATAATGATTCATCACCCTAAAACACTTTTATTATGTCAGCATTAGTGCTTCAACTGAAACTAATATATTTAAATCAGAAACGGTAGGTCTTACTTAACCTATCTTTTACCAAAAAAATACGTTTTAAAGAATTTGTTAGAATTCTTTGTTCTCTTTCCACACTCAGCTTTCCTCTTTTTCCTTCCTGCTTTTCTTTGCTTCATCCTCCCTTCTTCTCATTCTACCTTTCTTCCTTCCTTCCTCTTTCCGTCCCTCATTAAACTCTGCTTTTCTTACTTAGGGAGTCTCCATTTGTTCACTTGCAAATGATTTGGCATCTGCAGAGTAGATTCTAACCCTAAATAATCAAAGCCCTTTCTCCATTTACTGGAAGCAACTGGCCAAGTGTGACTTCAAGAATAACTCTTCCAACCAGGCAAAGAAGTCAAGCAGATTAGTATTTAATTTTTCACCCGACTCTTATTAGCTATGGCACGGAGTTGCTTGGTATGCAAATGAGGTGATCTATGTAAAGCACCTGGTAAAGTTCTGATCCCTTAATAAAGGTCAGTTCCCTGCATTCTTCCTCTCATTCTAACACGGGGTGCTCTGTAATGACCTGAGAACAAAGTCGTGGCACGTATTTTTATATGCCCAGCCAAAAGGCAACCCATTCAGGTTTATATTTGGCCGGGAATTTGCCCAGAGAGAAAGAATGACTGAGAAAGTTGGCAGCCCATTAGCCAATATGCTGAATGTGTTGTGTGACCCACAAAAATCAGATTCCCACATGCTAACATGGATCTGAACCTAGTGCCGACATATGCAAGCAGGCAGCTACTCTAGCACCAAGAAAATAAATGGCTTGGCAGAAACTATATTTACTAGGACATGTTTGTGATTTTCAAAGCAAAATTGTGTGACCAGTTTTCATTATATTCTGTGCTATGTAACTTTTTATGGCATACACATTTATAAATAAAAGCAGGAGAGCCTCTAAATCACTGACTTAGGCTGAAATGATGCCTCTAGGGCTTGGGATTATAAAAAATAAAAGGAAACAGAGCAGGGATCATAAGGCAATATCCTACAGGAAGCAAGCTGATCCCTGGGATTACAGTAGCAATTCCTTTCTGGCATTCATGATGGAACATATTTTAGATAAACAAATGGGCAGGACATTTCGGATCTCTGTAAATAGATCTGAAAAGTCAGGCAAGAGCCTTTCCCTATATGGGTGCAAATGACATCATTCATAACCTTTTGAGCAATTCATGCATTTGGAAGAGTTATAATTTGCAGATACACTACTAAAGTTAAACTATTCAACCTATTCCACATTACAGTCCTGTTGGCAGAGCATGACGTAGCCATGCTATGACTGAATTTTTCCTATCTTTTTTAAACAATAGAATTTCACCTGTAATACTTCCATATCAATGCAGATATGTCTTTCTGTATCTGAAAACAATAATAAGTGTTTATTTCCATATCAGCCTTTTACAATAAATGCCATGATTACTGTTTTTTCTAATGAATATACAGACATAGAAAGTTCAGTGACACACAGAAGAGATCTCAAACCATCGTCATTTTCTATTCTTTAAGTCCTAATATGCAACAAGTATCTATGTGCAAAGTCTTGGGTGAAGAGTTTGGAGATGCTTGAAATAAAAAAAAAGGATACATCATGTCAGTCCTTAAGGAATTTAGAAACAATAGGAGAGAGGAGATATTACACAAATACTTGTAATGCAAGAAGCAGCTTAACATGCACCATGAGAAATGTACAAATACTGAGACAAAGTTTCAGAAGACGGCAGAGGCATGGCCAAGATAACTCAAGAAAGCTTCACAGAAAAATGTCATTTAACCTAGACCTTGAATTATAAACAGAATTTTGAAATGAAAACTACTGGAGAGATATATTCTATAGAATTTGATTTTAGAAAAACTGGCATTTGTTCCTGTTAGATTAAAAACTCTGAGAAATCAAAGTAAAATCTAACAAAAGGAGGACAATTCTTTGACTTTCATGCTCAGAAGTTTCACCAATTTGGTGAAAAGATCAATTGTGCTTGCAATCTGGTGCAAAGATCAAAGTATATTAAAGATAGGAAACAGCATGAACAAAGAATAAAAAATCGCTATCTCTGTGCTGGTTATTATATGTGATGGCTGCTGACTAGGGCTGGAAGGATAGAGTAGCATTACTGACATCCTCTGGAGATCTCTGAGGACGTCCAGGGAGCACTGCAGTCAAATAAGAACACATACACCCTATCCCACTTACTTGAGTACTTACTTTTAAAGACATCAGAATAAGAAACATCAAAAACAAATTTCTACATGTCTGTTATATTTTCCTTTTGAGGGCATTTTTCTGTTTACCTAACAATGAACAACATTACACTATTTTGATTTTATTTGAATATACATTCATCTGGATGGGGTACAGGATATAAACTGGTTGTGCTGTTTTGATAAAGTGCATAAATTACTGTCCCTTTTATTCATGCCATTTCCTTCCATTATTTATAGTTATGTTCACCGAAGAGAACAAATAAATCCTATGACGACACTATAGAAACCCCTGTTGGAAATATTATGTGTTCACACACATGAATCCCTTTCTCAGGGGGAAGGCACTGCAAACAGGTCCTCACGCCCTGAGTTCCCACTATATACTTTGAGGGTCACTCATGATCATGTGCATAAATGAATGTCACTACTGGTAAAAAGCAGGCACTGGGGACCTGGAGTAAAACAGAGGGTAGGAGTGCTGGATACATGAAAGATTATAAACAAGAATCTCCATCTACTCAAAAAATTAGTTGCCGTTATTACTAAAGCAACTTCCCCATTAACTCATGTTAATAATTCCTGGGTTTGAAAACATTTTGAGTCAATGCTGGTAGATTTCACATTCTCCGAGATAATAATTTAAACCTTATGTAAGATATAGCTGACGACATTCATTTGCATAAGCAGTGCAAAAATATTCAGAACCAGCAGAAAAAACAAATGCATTTGTATACTCAGTTTGAAAGAATTAGTGAATCAGGACCACACAAACTAAAGTTGGGTGTGAAGGAAACACATCCAGGAAGACAAGGATGAGCAGGGGTTGGGGGAGGGCGGGGGAGAGAGGGAGATGGGCAGGGTGGGGCGGTACCAAGCAAATAGCCTCTTTATACATTGAGACGGTTCTGAGAATAATAATGTGCTAGCTTTTTTTTTTAATCCAAGTAGCTATTGAAAATTGTAATGATTTCAGTCTAAAAAGCAGTGCTGGAAAGCCTCTTCGGAGATTGCCAACTCCCACTGTGCAGAAACACTGTGTCCCTGTGCGGTGGTGTAATGGAGACAAACAAAAGAAACACTTCATGGAAAGGGGAGGCAGAGGAGGGAGGGCGAAAAAACACGGAGCATGTGGTTCCCAGAGAAACAGGAAGTTTGAGTGATGCCCAAAAGCAAGCATTACAACCCTCAAGTTTGAAATTGATGTCGTCGGTTCAGTAAAAAGCTCAACAATTTAAATAATATACTACATAATGATACTCTCAGTCAAAGTAACAGTAACTTATCAATGATCTAGTCTCGCTTGCCGTATACCCACTCCCTACCTTAAACCACCCAATACGATTTCACCTCTCTATATGTCTGGATGGGTTCCTATTGGGAACAAAATATCTGAAAGATTAATAGTTATGAAAGCACATTCCTCTACTGCCTCTGTCTGCATGTATCTCCCACTTTTTCCACTTCTTTTGGCAAAATAAATGCCTTAAAAATCAACATATGCAACGACACAACAAAAGTATCCTAATTAAAATGATTCTCCTTAGTTCGTTAAGTTCCCATAAAAATTTAAACTTAGCTTATTACCTCCAGATTCGGACCATTATTGAAAGGTCAATAATCATTACTGTTTATTTGCTTTCAAGTGCTCTTAATGTAAAACTTTTGTAAGATGGTGAAAACCAGTATTCTGTGCACTTTCTAGAAAAACCTACAAAGATCAGCATTCGGGGAAAATATAAATTTATTACTTTGAATTACAGTGCCTATTTTTTAGACTACAAAAATGAAAAGACTTACCCCTGCTTAATGCTATTATTTCTAGGCCAGGAACTGATGCTGCTTAGAGTTTCATTGTATGTCTCTATTCTAAACAAATTTATAAGGCTTATCTATAGGTTTCATTAGAGTATTTCGGTATGACTACATTCATAAATGGAACAGGGCAATGAGGGCATCTATTTCTTATAATCAGCGATCACCCCCTGATAAGATCACAATAGATCCTTCTGATAGAAGATCCTCACATCTCTATTTAGAAAGCAAATCATTATACCTGAAAACTTTGAAGAAAGGCATTTCAGGCAAAAAAGGAAAAAAAAATGGGGAAAGCATGGTAGCCATAAATGCCAAGCCACCTATGTTGTCAAAATTATTTTAAGGCCACAAAACATTCTAATAAGACTCTATTATTTAAAGTTCCTTGTTTTTTAAAGAGACATGATTTTGATTTTGCTAGCGTATCATCACTGTTACAAAGCCTAATTCTAAAATTTACCAATGCATAGAACTTTGATTATTTCGCAAAAAATATTTTACTAATGGCCACAAAATATTGAATAATACTCTTTCAAAGAGTCCACTTAAAATAATAACTATGCTACTATTACACTTAATATCTGAGTAGCTATTAATCATACCTGGTTATATGAAAGGAGAATGTCAGAGAACAATATAGGAATTCTGCTGTCTCTGACAGTTTCTGTATGATTCTTGGATAGAGAAAACCTTTTTTTTGTTTAATATTATTCAAGAACTTGAAAAACCTAGCTGTTAACTCCAGGCAGATCCATTCTTATTCATAACACTCAAATGTTTCATTTTGATATCACCTGTCCCTTTTGTTTTTAATTATTTATTATTAGTGAGAGCATGTTATATACAATATAATGATAGTTATCATTATATAATGGCTAAAATTATGAAATATTTACCCCCATGCCATGCATTGCTATAAAAGCCTTACATATAACTGACACATTAAATTCTCACAACAACCTGAGCGATGTATTTTATTATTCCAATTATGAGATGAAAGGTTAAATAACCTGCCCAAGAGCAAATGCATTAAGTGGGAGTCAGAATTAAACCTAGGCAATCTGACTTAAGCATAATACTTCTGGTATTGATGTTAATGCTTTCAATGCCTAAATATATCTATATTCATTTGAATATATTCAGATTACCATATAATTTTATACAATATTTACAAACAGTAAAACATTTGTGATTTGCCAATGAAATTGTAATACACCTTTTGAAGGAACACTGTGTCCGTCCATCTTCTGGAAAATAAAGTTTAAAAGGCAGAATGTAGAAAAAAATGGAGAAAGCATCTCTGATTGACCTCGAAAAGGGAGAAAAAGACAGAGGCCGCCTAATACTTCTGGAGGAAGAACAATGGATTTCAGCTATTCTCTTCTTTTTCCTTTTCTTTTGATACTAATAGAGCTAAAGTGTGTGTTATTCTTGTTGCTGACTTCTTATTTTAAAAAAGGAAGAAAAAGCAGTGTTTGTCAACAATGATTAACGGACATGAGCTTTTATTTTACTCTTTCCTTTCAAGATCCAGACGATTATTTTTCTAGGGTACCAGTTTTTTAGAAGACACTTTAATGGCAAATTCTGTCTCTCTTCTTTCATTATGATGCTTAACAAAACAGTCTGGGTGGGTGGCTGCTCATCCCTCTCAGGAGTGGGTTGCAGGCTAAATAATTAGCAGGTCATTCTGAAGAAACAACTCTGGTAATAGTAGAGGACTCTGATGGTCTGTGGCCGTCACACCCTCACCTCTAAGTCTGGCCTATCACACGTAGAACTGAGTTTCTGTTTATATTCGGATTGGAGGTGGTGGGGGTGTAAGTAGAGCAATCCGGAGCAGTAATGGACAAAGCTGGGAAGTCACAGACACTGTTCTTTACAAGCTCACAATCTAGTGAATGAGTGAACAGCAGAGGCTGAGAGGGTTGCAATAGCTGGGAAGCACCGTAAAGGTCAATGCCACGTAAGGTCACTGCCATGTAACCCCAACCTGGTCAGGGCCTGAACTGGGTGACTGGGGAGGCTTCCCAGGAGAGAGACGACTGGTGTCTGGGTCTTGCAGAAGGATTTTGTCATCAAGCCAACCAAAGAGAAGAGGGAGAGGGATATGCAGAGAGGAAAAACGTTTCTTGCCAGAAGAAAAATAAAACAATCCAGTCAATTTCACTTGTGCAGAAATCAGTTCTTAGAAACTACTTACAAACTCCAGCAGAGCAGAAGGTTTCTTATCCATTCCCAGCAAGTTTGTAATCCCACATGGGGTTCTCTTCATTCATATGCTGAAAGTATGAAGATGGGGCCTCAGAGCTGAAGCCATCCAGCAAGCATTTTAACCCCTCATGCCGCCTCCGTTTAGCGCAGCACCTTCCTCCCATTTTGCAACTCCTCTGTTTGGAGTTCTGTGAAGCAGGGTGCTTGTGGCTTTCAAAATGCAAAACGGTTGCCAAAAGAACAGTTTTGCCTTGTAGCAAATGTTCATACTCTGCAATGCTAATTTATGTCCTTTCCTATAGTTATACAGGTTGCTATGTGCAATGAATTAAACATTATGGAAAATTATTTGATGTTATTAGGGAATATATTGAGAAAATAGATGTTTGAGTACAGGTGTTGCCATGTAAGGAGGTGACTTTTTTTTCAAGATTTGAAAAGCCACAGAAATGAGAGCATGTGGAAAATGCAACTATTGAAAAATTTAGCATGAATAATTTTCTATTTCTTAATCTCAGTACCAGTTACGTGAATGTGTGCAGTTGGAAAAAAATCACCAGTTCTACACTTAGACAAGCTATACACTCATGCACGTGTATTACATATTAATAAAAACTTTATAGCATTACCAATGAAATGTTTAATACATTTAAAATACAGAAATATAATCAAAATTTTCAGTTCCAAATCTAAAATAGAAACACCAGATGAGTAGGAGAAAACCTTTCCTCACATAGAAATGGATTGTATCATCTCCTGAAAAAATTCAATCAAACGTCGCAGGTATTCTGGCCATGTGATATTCAGGATACATTCTCCCGGAATAGATACTTATGAATGGAGTATGAGATGCTATTTTTTTTTTAATTTTTACTTGAGTTCAGGACATCGCCACTTTTGTTCCCACCTTTGTGTTTCTTCCTATGTAAGAGAACTGAGCAAGCCTAAATGCTGAGGAAGAGTTCACACGGCACTTAACAACCAAGAAGGATGCTCCATCAGCCCGAAGGGGCAATGAGCTCGCGGGCTTCACAGAATACTACAGGTAGGAAGATTACCTGGATACTTTCTACTGGGACTGATTTTTTTTTTCCTTCTGCTGATACTTCTCATGCTCTGAAAACTGCTTTGCTCACATCCTCTGCTACTAGTGTCAAAGCACACTCTCAATCTTCACATGCCAAAAAGAAGAGGAAAACCTTATTTCAATGCCCAAAAGACTTAGCTCCTGTCAAAGATATTCATTTAACACTCACAGTTGGTCTATGGCAACTTGAAGACGTTGTCTTAAAAAGTAGGGCTGGTAGTGGGTGGAGTGGAAAAGAAAAGGTCTGGCTTTCTAGGGAAATCTTGTGTTTTCCATACCCTGAAAGCATGTAGTAAGAGGCTAAGCACTCATAAATAGAGAGGGCAATTCCAAGCTTTATTTACAAGACCTATGTTTCTTCAGGAGAGGCGGGTAGGGTTAGCTAGCACAATAAGGTCATTACAATTGGTTAAGAAATGGGGTATTTTAAAAACAATAAAAAGATCATTATTTGCAAAGCTTTCTCCTATAAAAATAACAACCACTAGATGTTATTTCTTATTTAGTTTTGGCCAGTTATTGCTAATAAATTTCATAAGAAAAATCATCGCCAGCATTAATTGCAAACTTTGAATTTTCTTAATGTTTCAGGCACTCTAAATACCACACCAAATATGTGGTCATTCCTAAATACGTGTGGCACTTAATCCTAATCTGCGTGAAATAGGCACAGAAAACTCCAAGTCATTCATGGGAGGGTAATTAAATATTTTAGCAGAGATTTGCTGTCTAGCTAAATGGCAGGCAGATGACAAGCCATTCTCCTATTCACTCTAACCGCATACACATTCATACTGCATGTTCATTTCAGACCATTTATTGCTCTTCCACCTCTCCCCCGACCCCAGTATTCTCTGATGGTCTTACTGGTACCACCCTAAAATCCAGAACGTACTGAAGTACACAAACTTCGTTCATTGAACCCTCTTCTTTCCTTCGGCTGTTTTTAAAAACTGTATTTTTTACACAATAAATCCTAATTCAGCCAATACCAGTTCATTCAAACAGCATCTGAATTTTAAAATTGGCTCCTTTTCAGACAATTAGTCGGGGTGCCAATTTTCCCAGTCAAATAAAATCATTTTCCCATTAACATTTTTGGTTATGTGATCTGCTATACAAATAGAATACTATTAAAACTCAATGTGCAAATTAAGTCCCTAGAATATCTCAGTTGCTAATTTGGTCAGATAATTCCAAGCATACATTTCACTGTCATTTAAATTGGAGATTTTTCTGCTGGCTGATTGCTTTCCAAGGGTGAGAATGTGGCTGAAGAGCCCCATGCATGTCTCAGATTTCCCACCCTGTGTACACATGGAAACTGTCTTTGGGCTGGGACTCCTCCCTCTGTCTGTGGAGCATATTGGACTTACAGCCTTCCTTCCTTCCTTCTAGGCTGCCAGACACATTTGCCCAAAACGAGTCACTCAGTCTTTGATTTCTTTGCATGTAAGTTTGGCCTGTCTCACGTTGTTTGCACAGCCATGCCACATTGTTCGAAGTTGTGATTCAGTGTGTCCCTTGAAGCTTGTCTGTTGCCAGCGCTGCCTGCTCCCGGTGCCCCCATCTCAGCTCGCTGTTGAGCAGCTGACTCAGGGCCTTTGGGCAAACCATCCCCTACGTTTGCCCGGTTTCCATGTTTGCTGCCGTGCTGATCTTTGCTTCACAGTTACAGGCCCGCGTGGGGCACACGTTTAGTCATCCTGCTCTCCCATTTATGTCACATATGTCTTGCAGGTGATGCGGGAAGCTGCCTGCGACATCTGTGACAGATTCAGACCTCCCAGCCATATGGGAGGTTGGACAGTACCAAACATTTGATGAGATCTAGAGTTTGATGCCACATTTACTGCCAACCTTTCAAAAGGCACACGGGCCGTCTTGAGCAGGTTTCCATTTCTTTGTTTCCCAGAACTACAATTCCGAGTAGTTTGATTTTTAACATCAGTAGCACACACCGCTGTTGCCTACAGGTTCCTGGTCATCGGTCATACCATTTTTCAGCTCTGCTTTTGGACAAATTACCTAACCTGTTTAAGTCTCATTATCCTTATTTGTGAAATTATGATAATGATCATTTCTGCTTTGTAGAGTTAGTATAAGAGATCAATGAGGAGAGGTAATGATGTAAATTGCTTGCTATACACAAATAATAAATGTTACCTAGATGTCACAGAAGTAGGTGCTTTACGCATTAGGATAGCATACGCAGCTTGTAAAAAGGTACGTATTTATTTTATCAGCTCTCATTTTATTCCTTGATTTAATTTAATTTTCATTAAATCTGTCTTGGAAAAATGTAAGGATATAGGTTTTCAATACTTGCTTCAGTCTCTGGATCAAGTGAAATATTTCAGTCCCTTTCATTTTCTTGCCCAAATAGCATCAACACTAACATTCCCTCCTCCCTCTGAAGGAAGGCAGAAAACCGCTCCAGAATGTTTCGGTTTAGTATTCCTTCTTAAAGTCACTTGGATTTTTGCCCATTTCCGGTCTCTCCACTGTGTATCCATCTTCCTGCTGCTCAGTTCTGACAACTCACGTCTAATATTGGTTTATCCAGGCCCTCATTCAGTTCCGTGTGTTCGACCTCTGAGTCTGGTTAATTAAAGCGCTGTCTCCAGTTTTGTCTTCCAGACTGACTTTTCACTGTGATACCGTCTAATCTCACGAAACCTCAAATGGGAGAAATGAAAGAGATCTTAACGGGCATCTTGTCTTCCATGGAAGAGGCCTCTTTCCGCCTGCGGAGTGCTCTGCTGAACGACTGGGTGAAGGAGATCTTACTTGCTTTGTTGCAAATCCCTTCCAATGTTAATAAATCGCTCCTTTTAAACGGTCAAAATTCTGCCTATTTGGCAGTTTGTTACATGACATAGATTATTATGAATAAGTAGACCATATTTTTGCATGTCTGACCCTCAAAATGCTGAAAACAGCTATAATGACATCCTCAGATTCTACTTTTTCCAATTCAAACATCTTCAATTCTATCCTTTGCTATGATTTCTATTCCTCTCCCCACTGGAGTGGCCCTCTTTATTTATTTCTTTTGTAGAAAGAAATACTTTTTCTCTGAAAAAAGCACAGTAAAGCAATGGGGAACTGAGCAGTTCCTCTCCCGCCCCCCTTCATTTTCCCAAAGGCAGTGGCCTTCATCTTCTTACTCTTCTTCTTACCCTAAATTTTTCTCTCCTGGCCTTTTTTCCCTGACCACTTTTCTGTGAAGATTATAGTTTGGGGCACTAATCTTAGCATTGCTGTTACAAATGTGTTCCTCATTTGAACTCATTCTTCATTATAAACTCCTTTCTATCACTTATATTTATATGTATTCTGAGTGTGGGTGACACATAAAGTTACACTCTGGTAATGTCCCATGCTTCTTGCTTTCTTATTGTAACTATATTAAATTATAATCAGGATTCTTTTTTTTAACCTCCCATTACTTTTTAGCTGTATTCATAGTTAGAGTCCATGAACATGGAATTATGCCCATATTTCTCTGAACTCTTTGAAGACAACCAACTGGAATTGTAAGTTGATAATATTCGGCTATGCGTTCATGTGTGAGTATTTAAAATTCTAATATAAAAATATGATTTTCTTGGAGGAGCCAAGATGGTGGCATGAGTAGAGCAGTGGAAATCTCCTCCCAAAACCACATATATTTATGAAAATATAACAAAGACAATTCTTCCTAGAATAGAGACCAGAGGACACAGGACAACATCCAGACCACATCCACACCTGCGAGAACCCAGCGCCTCGCAAAGGGGGTAAGATACAAGGTCCGGATGGGTCCCAAGCGCCCCTCCCCCCAGCTCCCGGTGGGAGGAGAGGAGTCGGAGCAGAGAGGGAGAAGGAGCCCAGGACTGCTGAACACCCAGACCCAGCCATCCGGACCAGAGTGCAGACACAGTGCATGTGTGCGGTCCTGGATACTAGGGGAACAGGACAGCAAGACTGGTGAGCGGGTGCCTGAGGCCAGTCCCTGAGGACAAAGAAAAGCGAGCAGCTTTTTTTGTTTTGTTTTGGCGAGTGATTTTTGTAAGTCTTAAACAGACAGGGACTCCAAAACCGGATGGAAGTGTCCCGGGACACTTAGTCCAGAGACAGGGAATCTGGGGATCTCTGGGCACTCTAACCCCCTGGGCAGCAAGGAGCACAGAGGCCCCTCATGGAGATAAATAGCCTCCCGGCAGCTCCCCCTCCAATGGGGCTCCACCATTTTGGAGCAGCAGCTGGAGCCAGGCAACACCCAGGGCAACAGTGGAGATAAACTCCATAGCAGCCAGGCAGGAAGCAGAAGCCCTGTCTGCACGCAGCTCCCCAGCACAAGCCACTAGAGGTCACTGTTCTCCCAGGAGAGAAAGGTCACAAACCAACAAGAAGGAAAGCTCTCCCAGCTGTCACTCGTACCAGCTCTGCAAACTATCTCTATCACCATGAAAAGGCAAAATTACAGGCAGACAAAGATCACAGAGACAACACCAGAGAAGGAGACAGACCTAACCAGTCTTCCTGAAAAAGAATTCAAAATAAAAATCATAAACATGCTGACGGAGATGCAGAGAAAAATGCAAGAGCTAAGGGATGAAGTACAGAGGGAGATTACAGATGCCAGGAAGGAGATTACAGAAGTGAAACAAACTCTGGAAGGATTTATAAGCAGAATGGATAAGATGCAAGAGGCCGTTGATGGAATAGAAACCAGAGAACAGAAACGCATAGAAGCTGACATAGAGAGAGACAAAAGGATCTCCAGGAATGAAACAATATTAAGAGAACTGTGTGACTAATCCAAAAGGAATAATATCCATATTATAGGGGTACCAGAAGAAGAAGAGAGAGAAAAGGGATAGAAAGTGTCTTTGAAGAAATAATTGCTGAAAACCTCCCCAAACTGGGGGAGGAAATAATCGAACAGACCATGGAAATACACAGAACTCCCTAGGAGGACAACACCAAGACACATACTAATTAAAATGGCAAAGATCAAGGACAAGGAAAGAGTTTTAAAGGCAGCTAGAGAGAAAAAGGTCACCTATAAAGGAAAACCCATCAGGCTATCATCAGACATCTCCAAAGAAACCCTACAGGCCAGAAAAGAATGGCATGATATATTTAATGCAATGAAACAGAAGGGCCTTGAACCAAGGATACTGTATCCAGCATGACTATCATTTAAATATGTGATGGGGTATTAAACAATTCCCAGACAAGCAAAAGTTGAGGGAATTTGCCTCCCACAAACCACCTCTACAGGGCATCTTACAGGGACTGCTCTAGATGGGAGCACTCCTAAAAAGAGCACAGAACAAAACATACAACATATGAAGAATGGAGGAGGAGGAATAAGAAGGGAGAGAAGAAAAAAATCTCCAGACAGTGTATATAACAGCGCAATAAGCGAGCTAAGTTAGGCATTAAGATACTAAAGAGGCTAACCTTGAACCTTTGGTAACCACGAATTTAAAGCCTGCAATGGCAATAAGTACATATCTTTCAATAGTCACCCTAAAGGTAAATGGACTTAATGCACCAATCAAAAAGCACAGAGTAATAGAATGGATAAAAAAGCAAGACCCATCTATACGATGCTTACAAGAAACTCACCTCAAACCCAAAGACATGCACAGACTAAAAGTCAAGGGATGGAAAAACATATTTCAGGCAACAACAGCGAGAAGAAAGCAGGGGTTGCAGTACTAATATCAGACAAAATAGACTTCAAAACAAAGAAAGTAACAAGAGATAAAGAAGGACACTACATAATGATAAAGGGCTCAGTCCAACAAGAGGATATAACCTTTCTAAATATATGTCCACCCAACACAGGAGGAACAGCATATGTGAAACAAATACTAACAGAATTAAAGGGGGAAATAGACTGGAATGCATTCATTTTAGGAGACTTCAACATGCCATTCACTCCAAAAGATAGATCCACCAGGCAAAAAATAAGTAAGGACATGGAGGCACTGAACAACACAGTAGAACAGATGGACCTAATAGACATCTATAGAACTCTACATCCAAAAGCAACAGGATACACATTCTTCTCAAGTGCACATGGAACATTCTCCAGAATAGACCACATACTAGCCCACAAAAAGAGCCTCAGTAAATTCCAAAAGATTGAAATAATACCAACCAACTTTTCAGACCACAAAGGTATAAAACTAGAAATAAATTCTACAAAGAAAACAAAAAGGCTCACAAACACATGAAGGCTTAACAACATGCTCGTAAATAATCAATGGATCAATGCACAAATTAAAATAGAGATCAAGGAATATATGGAAACAAATGACAAGAACAACACAAAGCCCCAACTTCTGTGGGATGCAGCGAAAGCAGTCTTAAGAGTAAAGTATATAGCGATCCAGGCACACTTGAAGAAGGAAGAACAATCCCAAATTAATAGACTAACATCACAATTATTGAAACTGGAAAAAGAAGAACATATGAGGCCTAAAGTCAGCAGAAGGAAGGACATAATAAAGATAAGAGAAGAAATAAACAAAATTGAGAAGAATAAAACAATAGCAAAAATCAATGAAACCAAGAGCTGGTTCTTTGAGAAAATAAACAAAATAGATAAGCCTCTAGCCAAACTATTAAGAGAAAAAGAGAATCAACACAAATCAACATAATCAGAAATGAGAATGGAAAAATTACGACAGACTCCACAGAAATACAAAGAATTATTAAAGACTACTATGAAAACCTATATGCCAACAAGCTAGAAAACCTAGAAGAAATGGACAACTTCCTAGAAAAGTACAACCTTCCAAGACTGACCAAGGAAGAAACACAAAAGTTAAACAAACCAGTTACGAACAAAGAAATTAAAAAGGTAATCAAAAAACTACCCATGAACAAAACACCCGGGCTGGACAGATTTACCTCGGAATTTTATCAGACACACAGAGAAAACATAATACCAATTCTCCTTAAAGTTTTCCAAAAAATAGAAGAGGAGGGAACACTCCCAAACTCATTCTATGAAGCCAACATCACCCTAATACCAAAACCAGGCAAAGACCCCAACAAAAAAGAAAACTACAGACCAATATCCCTGATGAACATAGATGCAAAAATACTCAACAAAATATTAGCAAACCGAATTCAAAAATACATCAATACACCATGACCAAGTGGGATTCATCCCAGGGATGCAAGAATGGTACAACATTCGAAAATCCATCAACATCATCCACCACATCAACAAAAAGAAACACAAAAACCACATGATCATCTCCATAGATGCTGAAAAAGCATTTGAAAAAATTCAATATCCATTCATGATAAAAACTCTCAGCAAAATGGGTATAGAGGGCAAGTACCACAACATAATAAAGGCCATATATGATAAACCCACAGCCAACATTATACTGAACAGCAAGAAGCTGAAAGCATTTCCTCTGAGATTGGGAACAAGACAGGGATGCCCACTCCCCCTACTATTATTTAACATAGTACTGGAGGTCCTAGCCACGGCAATCAGACAAAACAAAGAAATACAAGGAATCCAGATTGGTAAAGAAGAAGTTAAACTGTCACTATTTGCAGATGACATGATATTGTACATAGAAAACCCTAAAGATTCCACTCCAAAAATACTAGAACTGATATCGGAATACAGCAAAGTTGCAGGATACAAAATTTACACACAGAAATCTGTGGCTTTCCTATATACTAACAATGAACCAATAGAAAAAGAAATCAGGAAAACAACTACATACACAATTGCATCAAAAAAAAATAAAATTCCTAGGAATAAACCTAACCAAATAAGTGAAAGACCCATACCCTGAAAACTACAAGTCACTCTTAAGAGAAATTAAAGGGGACACTAACAAATGGAAACTCATCCCATGCTCATGGCTAGGAAGAATTAATACCATCAAAATGGCTATCCTGCCCAAAGCAATATACAGATGGGATACAATCCCTATCAAATTACCAGCAACATTCTTCAACAAACTGGAACAAATAGTTCAAAAATTCATATGGAAACACCAAAGACCCCGAATAGGCAAAGCAATCCTGAGAAAGAAGAATAAAGTGGCAGGGATCTCACTCCCCAACTTCAAGCTCTACTACAAAGCCATAGTAATCAAGACAATTTGGTACTGGCACAAGAACAGAGCCACAGACCAGTGGAACAGATTAGAGACTCCAGGCATTAACCCAAACATATATGGTCAATTAATATTTGATAAAGGAGCCATGGACACACAATGGTGAAATGACAGTCTCTTCAACAGATGGTGCTGACAAAACTGGACAGCTACATGCAGGAGAAAGAAACTGGACCATTGTCTAACCCCATATACAAAAGTAAATTCAAAATGGATCAAAGACCTGAATGTAAGTCATGAAACCATAAAACTCTTAGAAAAAAACATAGGCAAAAACCTCTTAGACATAAACATGAGTGACCTCTTCTTGAACATATCTCCCTGGGCAAGGAAAACAACAGCAAAAATGAAAAAGTGGGACTATATTAAGCTGAAAAGCTTCTGTACAGCAAAAGACACCATCAATAGAACAAAAAGGAACCCTACAGTAGGGGAGAATATATTTGTAAATGACAGATCTGATAAAGGCTTGACATGCAAAATATATAAAGAGCTCACACACCTCAACAAACAAAAAACAAATAATCCAATTAAAAAATGGGCAGAGGAACTGAACAGACAGTTCTCCAAAAGAGAAATACAGACAGCCAACAGGCACATGAAAAGATGCTCCACATCACTAATTATCAGAGAAATGCAAATTAAAACCACAATGAGGTATCACCTTACACCAGTAAGAATGGCTACCATCCAAAAGACAAACAACAACAAATGTTGGTGAGGTTGTGGAGTAAGGGGAACCCTCCTACACTGCTGGTGGGAATGTAAATTAGTTCAACCATTTGTGGAGGTTCCTCAAAATTCTCAAAATAGACTTACCATTTGACCCAGAAATTCCACTCCTAGGAATTTGCCTTAAGAACACAGCACTCTAGTTTGAAAAAGACAGATGCACCCCTATGTTTATTGCAGCACTATTTACAATAGCCAAGAATTGGAAGCAACCTAAGTGTTCATCAGTAGATGGATAAAGAAGATGTGGCACATATACACAATGGAATATTATTCAGCCATAAGAAGAAAACAAATCCTATCATTTGCAACAACATGAATGGAGCTAGAGGGTATTATGCTCAGTGAAATAAGCCAAGTGGAGAAAGATAAATACCAAATGATTTCACTCATCTGTGGAGTATAAGAACAAAGGAAAAACTGAAGGAACAAAACAGCAGCAGAATCACAGAACCCAAGAATGGACTAACAGGTACCAAAGGGAAAGGGACTGGGGAGGATGGGAGGGTATGGGCGGATAAGGGGGAGGGAGAAGAAAAGGGGTATTATAATTAGCATGCATAATGGGGGGGTGGGAGAAAGGGGAGGGCTGTACAACACAGAGAAGACAAGTAGTGATTCTACAACATTTTGTGATGCTGATGGACAGTGACTGTAAAAGGGTTTGTGGGGGGGACCTGGTATAGGGGAGAGCCTAGTAAACATAATATTCTTCATGTAAGTGTGGATTAATGATAACAAAAAAAAAGAAAGAAAAGGGGGATTACTCCCTGTAAAACTAAGTGTAAATCAACGATTCATGCATGCTTTAAATATCCTTAGTTTTGGTCATTTAAAGGGTGTCAAATGATCAGCTATGGAAATACATTTTTCTGATAATATTCCTTTCTCTTAAAAAAAAAAAGCAGTTCCTGTGTGGTGATCTCCAATAAGTTCTTTACAATGGTATAAAGGGCATATCAAAGTGTGGGCAAAGGGTTTGTTTGTGTTTATACAGAGGATCAAAGCCTAATTTGGCTACCCAGAAAATGAATTAAGATATGATATGAAGAAGAACTTCCAACATCAACATTTTCTGGAAGAGTCATTCCAGAAGATGATCATCAAAAAACATCAACAAAGATCCTGGCGCTGTTGCAGTTGTAGCTGCATTCATCCCACCAGTTCCTGGACTTGCTATTGGAATGAAGAAAGAGATATCTAAGCTGGCCTGTGCATACAGTAAAACAACAAATTTGACTGGATCTATACTCAACCAAGAATTAGGAGAAGTGCAAGTTGCAGTGCTCCAAAATCTTGCAACTATAGACTATCTACTGTTAAAAGAATATATGGGATGTGAACAGTTCCCAGGAATGTGTTTTAATTTGTCTGATTTTTCTCAAACTATTCAAATTCAGGTAGACAATATCTATCATATAATTGATAAGTTTTCACAAATGCCTAGGGTGCCTAACTGGTTTTCTTGGTTTCACTGGAGATGGCTGGTAATTGTAGGTCTGCTTTGGTTATGTAGCTGTATTTATATTATGTTAATGTGTGTGCGCAATTTAATTAGTAGTTTAAAACCTATACATGCTTATGTTACTCTACAAGAAGCTATGTCAAAGAAATAATCAATCCTCCCATGTTTTCTTCCGTCTGCTACGTCTATAGCTTTTCTTCTTCCTTCCTAATTACAACCCTTAAGTAGAATTCATGCCTCATATAGAAATTACCGAGTATCATAATTCTTCCAAGTGGTAAAGATACCTCAAGACAAATGCTGGGCATAGAAGCCACCGGGCATAAATCTGCAAAGAAGTAAAAAGCATTGCTTCTCTCTCACTTACCAACTTTACATTTCCCCATATTGCCCCAGAAGATGACTGGTTAGCCAGAGACGGGTAAGATTCCTCAAGGGAGGAACAACCTAAGACAGGCACAGTCACAGGGGGGCCATCAGGTGAGAAATTGGGGATCAACAGAGGTGAGGCTTCTAACCTCACCCCCCCTGTTTTGAGAGAAATCTTCTGCATCCGTGGATGTTTTGTTGCCCTTGTCTAGCTTGGATTAATACTTAGTCTATAGGCACACACCTGATCATCTACATTTGCTTTCTTACAGCACTAAACTATGTTTTCTACCTTTATCTTGCATCTACCTACCACTTCAGCATTTTAATTAAAAAAATAATAATAATAATAATAAAGGGAGAAATGTGGGATTCACATATAAATCAAGTATCAAACGAATATTCATATTTGACCTGATTGTTTATAGTTCATAATGCGTGATCAAAACCGAAAGTTACTGTGATGACTGTCCTTGCACTGTTCACCATGTAAGAACTTATTCACTATGTAAAAATTTGTTCACCATGTAAGAACTTGTTCATTATGCTTCAGAAGATTGGAGACTGTTGAGAAGTAGGCTTGGGGTTGATTAATGATTGTGCATTGAGTCCCCTATACAGAATTTTATTATTGTTAACAATCATTTGATCAATAAATATCAGAGATGCCCTCCCAAAAAAGAAAAGGAAAATGCAGTAGCTATAACACACACAAAAAATATGATTTTCTCTCAAGGTTGCCATGACTTCTACTTTAACGTATAAATTCTTGTTCAAAACAGAATTTATCACCCTTCCTCACCTTATAAGAGACTGCGGGAGACAAAACACAACCAATGTATTAGATTACTGGTATATATAACAACTAGCACTGTCCGTCGCCATTGACTGCCATTGGGCCAATCTTATTATTGACAATAGCGAAGTTTAAGGCACACTTTCTTTTGGGCCAGTCTGTGGATTCGTACACACATATACAAACATACTTTCTCAATATCAAATGCTACAAATTGATACTTCTTGTAAATAAGGTCAGTCATCTGTTTAATCATAAATCTAATTCAATCAATTTTGGTATGCCAATAACATTACTATTTCATTTATTTTAGCATTACTTTACAGTTATAAATAAGCCATATATGGTTGACTATGACATAGGCACATATACATATGCTTGTGCATGATCTATGTGTGTATATATGTTTACATATATGCTTTTGTAAAAATATTCATTATTCTGTGTCCTATTCATTTCCTGTGTTTTTTCTACCTTAGAATTATGGGTTACTTCTTTGACACAGTTTCATATTTTTTACTAGGCCATATAACTTGTTTATACTTGCTTCCATGACTCTATCAACCTATATATGTTATACTTATTAAACTAAGTACTACCTAGTGTTTAAAATATTGATCAGAATTATGTATCTTTCTCAGATATGATTTTAAATTTTTTAAATCAGATTAGTGAGTTTACTACAAAATATACTCTTCCCTATATCCTTAAAAGAACTCTATCACCATTCAGGTTATGATTTGTCTGAAGTTGTCAGCTTTGAGCCACAAAAATAATATTATAGATTTTTCTTTCTTGACAATACATTTTTCTTACCCATCCAAAATAATGGCCTTATGCTGGAAGAAAACATGAAAACATCAGCTGTGTCCTCAAAGCCTCCAGTTTTCTTCCCAGAAGACATACTCCATGATTCTTCTTTCAGACTCATTCACCTATTTAACAAACCTCCATTAAGTGTCTTCTCTAGGGCAGCCATTCTCCTGGCTTGATGGGCAGATGAATCCGCTGTCATGGGAAGGGACCTGTCGCCTGGTCTACAGGTGTTATTGATATGCTGTGCATAATTCTTAGTTGCAGTGGGGACAGGACTTCAGGTCTGAAGCCAGATTCTACTTAGGATGGTTAGATTTCTCCATTGCCTGCAGCAGACCTCCAATTCGACTCATCCTACAGAATTTTCTCAGGAGTATGCTGACACCATTGTCATACATGATCAGAACGATTTATTTCAACTCTAACTGTGCTTAGAAAGACTCGGAGTTGGCTCCTTAAATATGTGATATGTCCTTACTCTGTAAGGTAGATGGATTGGCTGTTGTGCATTTACATATAGGAAACTTGAGAGCTGGGAAGGTAACACCTCCCGCTAAGAGACTGCTATCTTTCTCTTGCCTTCGGACATTCTTTCTAAGTTTTCATAGTCATGTCACTAAAGAAATTATGTAACTCCTAATTTTGTCTGCTGGCATCTTGCAATCAGTGACCATCACTGCTGTGATTACCCCACAAATACTTTCAGAAGTCAGCATATCTCTAACTTGATCATATTAAGTCAATATCTCACTAACACAGCTCTACCTCTAGGCATCTTTGATAAGTCTTTGATATGACTCCTTGGTGCCCCTAAATTTAGCTGGTCTGGGACAAATCTATCATTTTATAGATCATAGTTCTGGTCTTCCCTCTGTTATCTGCTTCTACATATGAGGGACAATAACAATAATCACAGAGATTCAATTTGCCTGATAGGTAGTTACCTGAAGAATGACCCAGTGACTACTAGCAATGATATTCATACCTAGTGTCCTGAGATCTTAGACCTCATCCATGCCCCTGTGGGCATTTTAAAAATTCTTAATTCTCAAAGAAATGTCAACCATATCAAGAAAATGATGCCATTGTAAAATACTTTCAGGTCACTAAAAATTATATGGACCAAGGATGAGAAGTGATTTCTAAACACGAACACCAAAGACCTGCACAGAATATAAACCAAGGATCATTTACGCACATTATACTCAACATAATCAACATTCCAAAGCTGTGATGGCTGAACTATTGTAGCAGCGTTACACAAGCTGCCCTGTCTCCAGGGCACATGCAGCCCTCCTTTCTTCATGGACTACTCCTCTACAGTCATGATAATAATAATAATTTTATATCCTCATGTATATGCAATCAAAATTTTCAAGCTAGCATCATTGGCCATGTACCATTATGCTTCTAACATGCCTTAAACTCACTCTCCCCCACTGACTTGCACTCTTTCTTCAACAGTGTGCCAAAAAAGCATCACTTATGTGATATTACACTCCCTCCCAATAACTACCTTCCTGCGACTCCTAAAACTTGTCAGTATACATTTTTCTACCTTATTTTATAAGTGAACTTTTTATAGAAGTCAAATATCTGTCTTAGATTGGTTGCTGTAACAAAATATCATAGACTGGGTGGCTGAAACAACGGGAGTGCATTTTCTTATAGTTTGGAAGGCCAGGAGTTTGAGATGAGGATGCCAACACATCTGGGTTCTGGAGAAACCTACTTTTCTGGCTTCTCTCTGAGTCCTCATGTGATAGAGAAAGATAGCCAGCAATAATCCCATCCTGAGGACCCTGCCCTCATGACCAAATTAAACCTAATTATCTCCTAAATGCCCTATCTCCAAATACAATCACATTGCAGGTTAGAGCTTCATCATCATGGATTTGGGGGTCAGAGGGGACACAATTCAGTCCATAGCAAATCCACAATTCGCAAGAATACAGTTTAATTCGCTGTTTTAAAGTGAATGTACCCATGTATCCACTCCATAGACCAATGAAAAAATATTGCCAGGAGGCCTGAAGTCACCCTTATGCTACATCCTTCTCACTCTCTGCAAACGGAACTATTATTCTGAACCCCACCACCATACACGTTCTCCTGTTTTTGAACTTCAACAAATGGAACTACTCATAATCTTTGTGCCTAGCTTTTGTTCAATGTAACATTTGTGAGTTTCATCCATATTTTCCCATGGAGCAGTAGTTGCTCATTTTTATTGTTGTAGACTATTTTATTATTAGAATGCATAACAATTTACTTCTTTATTTATCTACTCTACTACAGATAAACATTCATGTTGTTTTCAGTTAAAAGCAGTTACAAATAATGTCTTTTTATGAATGTTCTTTTACATGTTTTTGGCACACACTCTATGCACTGTGAAAGTATATATAAATTTAGGAGTAAAGCTGCTGGAACTACCAGTTGAGTATATGAAAACTTGATTAATACACAACTCAGTATTTACAATATTATAAGTATTGATGCCTTTGTTAGATTTAGGAAGTACTTCTCTTTTCCTTACTACTTTTTTTGGACTTGATACTTGCCATTTTCCTAGTCTCTTGAAATAGATACTAAGATCATTGATTTTCTGCATTTTTTTTCCTATATGTGCATTTATGGCTATATATTTCCCTCTAAGCATGCTTTAGCTGCATCTTATGGGTTTCAATACATTTTCATTATTATTCAACTCACAATATTTTCTCTGATTTATGGATAGTTTAGAGGTACAGTGATTAATTTTCAAATGTTTGGATATTTTCTAGTTTCTTCTTTTGTTAATAAATTCAACCTCATTTCTTCCTTGGTCAGAAAACATACTCTGAGTTCAATTCTTTGAAATTTATTGAGACCTGCTTTATGGAAATACATTTTTCTATTTGAAGGTCAGTGTTCTAAACAGATCAGATGAAATTTGTGGATTCTGGTTTTCATATATTCTATTGTTAAATTAATTTCTTATGTCTTTATTTTACCAGTTACAGAAGTATATGTAATCTCCAAGGTGATTCTGGAATATTTGTCTTACAGTCCTTTCACTTTTTACTTTGTTTATTTTGATGTTATATTATTATCTGTATATAAATTTAGAAGTATTTTATTTTCTTAATGGATCCTTAAATCATTATGAAATCTTTCTCTTTAGGAGCATTATTTTGCCTTAAATTCTGCTGTCTTTTTATTGGAAAGTTACAATAGGTTTTAATGTGTGCCTTCTGCCTTTTGTGCTCTATTATTTATGGTGTGTATCAAGAATTATACATTACAGTGTTCTTATTTTTTACCTATGTGACATTTGTCTTAATTCTGTTCATATTTAATGAATCTACTGACATTTGAACATAAATATACCATCTTACTATTTGTTTGGCATTTATCCAATTTGTTCTTGCTACTTTTTCCCCAATCTTTTTTTATTTTGGACTAAGGATTTTTCACTATTTCATTTCCCCTCTATTTTTGTTAAACAATTTTAAAACTACTCTCTCAAGGGCTCGCATAGATATTACCAACATGCATTTGCCTATAAATTAGTAGTTCTCTTCCTTCTGGAAATGAATAATGTCTTAGAACAGGTTATTTTTATCTATTTTCCTCCACATACACACTATCGTTTTCAGATATATGTGTGTGTATATATAATTTACTCTTGTATATAGTCAATATTTTTAAATTATCACATTTTAATCATTTTCATTGCACTTTAATCCTTTGTTCATTCTTCTGTTTCCCTCTGAGAACATTTACCTTCTCTTGAAAAATCCCTGCAGTATTTTTTTTAATCCAGGTCTGTTGTTGACAAATTTTTCATTACTATTTATCTAAAAATGTCTTCATTTGTCCTTTTTATGGTATCTAGCAGTATTATTGTGATGTGGTTAGATATTGATTTTTATTTATTCTGCTTATGTTTATAAAGCCTTTTGATTTATGTCTTTATACTTTGAACACTTTTAGAAAATCCTTGGCCCAGTGTTTTCAAATACTGCATTTCCTGATCTATCTTGTGGCTCCAGTACCTCATGGAGTATTGGTATTAAAACTATAAATTTCCCTCTAAGTGCTGCTTGAGCTGCAGCTTGCAAATTCTGATACTCTGTGTTTTTCATTTCTCTTCAGCTCAAAATAACTTTTAATTTTCCTTGTGATTAATTTTTAGAACCATGGTTTATTTATTTATAGGTGTGTGTTTAATTCCTAAGTATTTGGAGAATTATCAGCTATATTTGTATTACTGGTTTTTTAATCAAGTATATTATAGACTGATATCTCACTCTGTTTGATTTCAGTGAGCCTTGTTCTATAATATAGCATAAGGCATATAATATATACTCTACTGTTGTTGGGTGCAGTGTTCCATAAATATCAATTAGGTCAAGTTAATTGACATCTTCAAGTTTTTTATATACTCATACATTTTCTAATTGTTTTATCAGTTACTTTTCTTGTAATAATTACTATGGACTTAACATATTTCTCCTCCAAATTCTGCCAACTTTTGCTTCACATACTTTGAGGTTCTATTATTGGGTGTCTCACTTAGGATTGTTATTTCTTAAGGACTCAACCTTTTATAGTTATGACATATTCCTTTTTATCCCTAATAATTTACTTTATCTACTTTTTTCTTATTTTAATACACAACTCCTGTTCTCTTATAGTTTTCTTGCGGATAATTTATGGGTGGGTTTTGGGATTTTATGTAGTCTGAAATATCCCTGCCTTTCAATTGAGTTGTTTAGCCATTTACATATAATATGATAATCAATATGATTTGGTATAATCTAATATCTTGTTTTTTATTTTTTATTTCTTCCACACATTTTATTTCTTTTTTCCTTTGTTGCCTTTGCTTGACTTTTTTATGGTTTTATTTTATCTAGACTATTGACTAGTTTTTGGCTAAATCTCTTTATTTAAGTGGCTGCTGTAGGGTTAAAAATATGCACCCTTCAGAGTGTTCCTTTCAAGAATATTATACAACTTCTTGAATAAGATAAGTACCTCCTAACAGTATATTTCCATTTCTAATTTCCTTTAGTTTGCTTAGTATTGGCATACATTATTTACATGTTATAAACACAATACGTGGTTATTATTTTTCCCTTTGAAAACTCAATTATCTTTTAAACATTTTCAAAGAGAAAAGTCTTTTCATCATCTATGTATTTGCCATTTCCGGTGCTCTTCATCACTTTGTATAGATTCAAGTTTCCATCTGTTTATCAATTTAGTTCTGCCTGAACTTCCTTTTACATGTCTTATAGTGCCAGTTAGTTGGTGATGAATTCTCTCTGATTTCATTAGTCTGAGAAAAAAAAAAATAGTTTTCTATCACTTTTAAAAGAGGTTTTCACTAGGAATAAGATTTGTACATATTACAAATTTATAGGTTTTTTTCCTTGTAGTATTTTAAAAATACCACTCTAGTCTTTTGGCTTCTATAATTTTTTTGAGAAGTTTACAACTCTTATCTTTGTTCTTCTGTAGTTTTTTTCTGGCTGCTTTATCACTTATTTTCAATGATTTAATTATGATGTTCTAGGGTGGTTTTCATTGTTTATATCACTTGGGTTTGAGTGTGTCAGTTTATAATTTGAAATATTTTCAATGATTATTTCCTCAAATATTTTTCTTCTCCCTTTTATCTAGAAATCCAATTTCATTATGTATTCCAATTAGTATTCCATTATGTAGTCAATGATGTATTTCAATTAGTGAATTCCCATTTGTTTTGTTTTGTCTTCTTTTTGTGTTATTTTGCCTACTTTCTATTGCTGCGTCATCAAATTAATTACACACTTTTTCCTGCAATGCCTAATCTCTTGTTAATCCTACGGAAGTTCTTTAAAATTTTCCACTTTTTTCTTTCTAGTTGTTGTCCTTCGTTCTTTCCATACTGTCCACATTCCTTGCTTTTTCTTACATCTAGCAAAATTTTATTAGATGTCATATGTCATGAGTTTCACCTTGTTAAGTGCTGGATTTTGTTTTATTCTCTTTAAGTGTTCTGGGCTTTGTTCTAAAAGAAGTTCACGTACTTGTGATACACTTTGATCGTTTTGAAGATTTATTTATTTATTTACTAGGTTTAAATCTACCATGATTTCAATACTGTGATTTCAAAGTTGCTGGGCAGGCTGGTGGGAACTCAGACAGTTCACAATCTTGTATGAGCTCTGGAAATATTTTGCCTTACAGTTTCCCAGTAAATTTTCTTTCCCTGGGATTTGTTTTTAGCCAGACTTTTATAGTTTACCCTATGAATTCACGGTTTCTACTGGACCATAACAGTGTCTTAAGTTCTTTATTGCTATGTAACTGTATATAACAGTATGATACTCTGCACTGTAAATTCTAGAGACCTCAACTTCCCCATTTTCTCATTTTTGTCCCTTCACTTAGAGACATTGCTAAATTCTGTTTTATTTTCCCTATTTCTGGACTAGAATTACCTTTGTACAGAAAATTAGAGTGATTGTTGAGCTTGACTCATTTGTTTCCATACTTTCAACAGTCACAGTTCTGTGGTTGTTCCTTATTTTCTCCTGTTTTCCATTTGTTTAAGTCAGGATGATAAATTCAGATCCTACCACTCCATGATGGCTGAAACAGAAATCCTGCAGTCTTGTATTTTCTTACTGACCTATCTTTTAGTTCATTCATGTCTCAGCTATGTCTATGAACTGTTAAAACCATCTACTGTATTATTAACTTTGGTGATTTTATTTTATAGTTCTAGAATATCCATATGATTCTTATTTATAATTCCATTTCACATAAAGTACTCCAGATAATTATTTTCTGAGAAGTATGAGTCACAGATATTTTTAGGTCATATGTCCTAAATTTTAGTATTTCATGATCTGTGGGCCCCTTTCTTTTGTTTGTTTGTATCTTTTTGGGATTCTGTTCATTTTGTCCTATCTCCTAGCATATATAGTATTTTTTCTAAATGAATTCCACATATAAAGATTCAAAGACTCCATATCATTTTATATTTTCTCCAGACAGGCAGTTTGAGTAGGACAGATCATCTTGTTCTTAATAGAAATCAAGATGACTTAAAACTGGGTTTCAAAATTTGTGAGGTCTATTCTACTTCTGACTTGCCCATATTCCTGTAATTTAGCCTTTCTAGTTCTCAACTCTAAATCTAGGTTTTCCTCAGGGTCCTTCTCTTTGACAGGACCTAATCTTCTGTTTTTGAGTCCCTAGAGTGTGAAACTGCCAAACAAAAATTCTGATTATTCTTCCCAACTTCTTAGATTCATATCCGTTAAAGTTCTGCAAATCCTTCAAGTGGAACAGTGACACCAAATATCAATTTCACCTCAATATGTTTTCTTTCTTCCTAAGACCTTTTGCCCTTCAAAACCCACCTACTTTGGTTTTTCACAATGCCTACAAATGGCTACTTTTAAAATTTCATCCAGCTTTTATATTGTTATACAAATTTTTTTCAGGGCACAGGATACTTTATTATGGTTTAAGAAAAGAACAGTGCTATCCTTTACAGTTTTTGAGCTATAAGATAAGGATTTACATATTTATTATACATCCATTACTAAGTTATGAGTATCTCATAGGCAAGGACTCTGACTCATTTACCTTTGGTTGTTCAGGGAATGACACAGTCAGATTTCAATAGTTATTAAGACTTTCAGTTATACCTTTTATTTTCCTCAAAAAAATTCCTGCATACCTCTTTTCTAATCTACTTACTCCCTTCTGAATGCCTCTCTACATACTACTTTCCTGCTTGGTAGTATCATCCTTCTATTCCATCTCTTTGTATGCTCCCAATCTCCTTAAAGCACTGTTTTAAAATACTTCAAGAATATTTTTATTTTCTGACCCTAACCAGATCTAATCCAAGCATAATCTATTATGCTTCAGCAAACATACTCTTATGGTCCTATGCCATAATGGATGATTTAAGTGAAAAGTCAGTATTCTCCCTTCCTCAAATAGACTGTAAGGCCCCTGACAGCAGAACCCATTCCTCTTGCTTAGCTTATATCCCCTTAGGGAGTTCAATACCATGTACCACAGTAGCAATTGGAGATGTGAGGACTTGATCACTGGCAAATCCCAGAAAGGAACACACTTATTTTAGAGTTGCATAGGCATAGCAAGCCACAACCATGAGCTACGTAATGAAATTTCACCAATAGTGCTAGCAGAATGGAGATTTTTCATTAATTTAATCTCTCATGAATGTTTGCATTTATTTTCCTATTCCTAGAATCTGTTCTCCATCAGAAGAGACCTGCCTTTTAATAGTACTTGATGGTAATCTCTGAGGTGAAATGTTATCCAGAAATGGATGTCTTTATGTATTTCTAGGCATTGAAATTCACAGTAAATAAGGCTTTAATCAGCAATTATACCTAATAAACATATAAACAGACACAGAGTAAATTATCAGTCACTGAGGTTCACCCAAATGTAAAAACTGATTGAAGCAATTCCTACTTCACTTAACATTCAGAATTGTATTGGATCTACCCCAAATCTACATTTAAATATCATAACAAACACATGAAATTTCAAAAATTATATCAGTCTTGAAAGATTAGCAAATCTCTGCCCCTTCTGAATGTCACTTGTGTCCACTTCAGCATCGTTTGCCTGGTACAAATTTTTAAAAATCACAAAAATAAAAGAGATAAAATAAAAACAGCTGCACAAAAGAATGCTCAATCCAACTAGTAGGCCAAAAAAAAAAAAAGCAAGAAAGAAAATGAAAAAAAAAAGAGTAAACATGGCACAGTAGGAGAATAAAGCTTCTGGGGAAAGAAAACAAAGCTGTGTGACAGATGGAAAGGTCTCAATGGATGAATGGTACTACTACAAATAAGTAGCAGGCAGCCAGAGGGAATCAAATAATGATTATGGAAGAAAAATGAGGGTTAAAAAAGATGAAAAGAATGCTTTGACTCAAGCTAAAGATTCTATATTAATAAAATTTCCTATTTTTAAAATATATTTAATTACATATCCACAAAAGGTAGAAAATAATTCATGTCAAATAGGGTAGACAGCTGACAAGTGAACCAGGATAGACAATATAAAAAGCTCAACATGTCCTTGGAGAGGAAGGAATGCATCCCACAATTTGTACTGCCATGCCCCCAAACCCAAACAGATTACTTTCTGGAGATCAATATCTGTAACCACCAGAGGCCTGTTAAAAGAGTTTTTAAAAAATCAGCTTCAAAGAGACCTGGTCCCCAGCTTACATTTTATTTTTGCCAGTGGGTGCTGAGGTAAGAGTTGTGGACAAAGCTCATTTTTCTTCTCTTTATAGGGCTGTGTATTGAATATGAAGTGCCCTCGCAGGTTCTCAAGCCCCAGTCAGCTATATCCAGGCCCTGTTTATAGATCCTATGAAAGAGGACCGATCCCTCTCATCAGTCTGAAATCAGCCTGTGCACAGCAACTCAATGAAAAATGCTGGCCACACTTCAGCAGGGTTTCCTATAATGGGTGCTTACTCCTCAACTTGATTTTAGTGTTGAGCATAAACGGGGTGTTTTAAATGCTTATTATAGTTCCTTGACTTGAAAAACCCAGAACGTTTCATCCCTTCTTGTTTCTGTAATATGTTCAAATATTAGTGACTCAAAACAATAGTTTTTCTAATGCATTTCTTCCCATTATGAAATAATTATAAATCTATTTCTAACAGCGCAGCATACTAAAAACAAACAAAAAGCCCCCACACAATTTCCCCACACTTTACCTACTGTAGAACACTCACTTTGGTCTAGAACAACTGCTTTTAAAATGTATTCTGCAGCAGTCTAGTTTGAGACATGCTCCTGTTAATTTCACATCATTAGGTATATTGGGGTATCCTGTATGTTCTACCCTCTTAGAAATCACACACACCATCAAGAAAACAGGTCTGAGAGGTCCTGCAGCAAAAAGCCTATTTAACTTTTTAAAACCTAGCATTCTCAAGTGGATTTGAATCAGAAGTTATTTAAAATCCTCAAAAGCTTTAGGGAAATCCGTCTGGTGTTGTTTGCCAAAATTCTGCCTTGGGCTTCACTCAACTTCATTTGATCATTTCCCTCTTGACTCAAGTAATTTTTTTGAAGTATCGAAGATGAAAACTACAGAGAAGGCAGAAAATTATATTTCTCCTACTTCTCATATAATATCCAGAACCTGTCTATCTAAATAAATGTTCACAAAGTAGAGAGTAATGGAGGGGGATGGGAAAAGCTTCTCTTATTAGAAGGATGCCTCCTACCCCTCTCTACTCAATGCCTCTCCACTTCCAAGTGATTGTGTTATTAAAAGCAAGGATGATGGATGAAAAGAACAACTGTAGCCTTTAAGTGTAAGGTTCTAGCACTTCAAGAGTGTTGGCAGTTGTAGGGAATAGTGAAATCATTGGGATACTTAGACAAATGGATTAGGAAAGGTCCTAAAATGAGTTGCTGGAGAGATTTCAAAGTAGGAACCTAATTAATTACTGCACAAAATGCAAGTGAACTATTTAAATCAATAACAAAAGTACATAAGTATAATATCTGGGTTATGAAATGTAGGCAAATAACCAACCTGAGAGGATCCATATTTGAAAACTACAGGGGCAGCACTGTATAAATTTCAGGGTTGTTTTATTTTTTATGTATTATATCTTTATTCCCATAAAATGTTCTCCAAAAATTCAGTCAAGTAAGTTGCAAGGACACTGAATGTGACTACTCATACTCAAACATTCCTAATGCAAATTTTCATAATGAAGGTCCTGAGAAGTCCTGCAACACAGAAAGGCATTAAGCTTTGCTTGAGTTTTTATCCAGTGTGATTGGCTTAGAGAGCCATATTTACATAGTAAGCCTATTAATATCCTAGCATTTACTTTAGGAAATAGTTTTCCACTGTTTCTTACAAAAGACTGTGTTCATAAAAACTATGAAAATGTAGAAAAGTTTGCAATGGTTGGGAGAGGGTCAAGTGGTAATATATTAGGGCAGTATTTCTCAAAGTGTGATCAAGGAAGTTTTAGACTTTCCCAAAGATTTTTAATTTCTGATGCGAATAAATGCAGGTATACTTCAGAGATATTGCAGGTTGGTTCTGTGCCATCCCCATAAAACAAATAACAAAGCAAGTCAAAGGAAAATTTTTGTTTTTCTTGCACATACAGATGTTATGTTTATACTACACTGCAGCATATTAAGGGTATGATAACATTATGTCTAAAAACAATACATATCTTATTTAAAAATACTCTGTTGCTAACAGTGCTAACTGTCATCTGAGCTGTCAGCAAGTCATCCTCTTTTTGCTGATGAAGGGTCTTGACTCAGTGATGATGGCAGGTGACTGATCAGGGTGATGACTGCTGAAGGTTGGGCTGTCTGTGACACTTCCTTAAAATAAGGCAACAACGAAGTATGCTGCCATCAATGGACTTTTCCTTTCACAAATGATTTCTCTGTAGCATGCAATGTTGTTTGATGGCATTTACCCACAGGAGAATTTTTTCCAAAATTTGAGTCAATCCTCTCAAACCCTACCACTGCATTATCAACTAAGTTTATGTAACATTCTAAATCTTTTGTCATTTTAACAATTTTTCACAGCATTTTAACCAAGAGGAGATAATATCTCAAGAAATCACTTTCTCTGCTCATTCATGAAAAGAAACTCCTCATCCATTCAAGTTTTATCCTGCTATTGCAGCAATTCAGTCATATCTATAGGATTCGCTTCCAATTCTAGTGTTTTTTCTGTTTCCCTCTAATTTGCAATTACTTCTTCCACTGAAGTCTTGAACCCTTAAAATCATTCATGAAGGATCAGTTTCTTCCAAACTCCTATTAATGTTGATATTTTAACCTCTTCCCAGGAACTACAAATGTTCTTACTGGCATCTGGAATACTGAATCCTTTCCAGAAAGTTTTCTGTTTACTTTGCCCAGATCCATCAGAGGAATCACTATCTGTGACAGCTTTAGCCTTATGAAATGTATTTCTCAAGTAAGACTTGAAAGTCAAAATTACTACTTGACCATGAGGTGCAGAATGGATGTTTTGTTAGCAGGCATGAAAAGCTCATTAATGTCATGGTACACCTCCACCAGAGCTCCTGAATGACCAGGTGCATTGTCAATGAGCAGTAATATTTTGAAAGGGATCTTTCTTTTCTGAGCAGTAAGCTCAACAATGCACTTAAAATATCCAGTAACATATGTTGGAAATAGATACACTGTCATTCAAGCTTCTTTGTTGTTCTATTTCTAGAGCACAGGCAGAGAAGATATATCATACTTCTTAAGGGCCCTAGATATTTGGAATGGTCAATGAACACTGGCTTCAATGTAAAGTCATCAGCTACATTAACCCCTATCAACAGAGTCAGCCTGTCCTTTGAGGCTTTGAAGCCAGGCATTGACTTCTCCTCTCTAGCTTTTAAAGTCCTATATGGCACCTTCTTCCAACAGAAGGAATTTCATCTACATTGAAGATGTAACCATATCAGGCTAGTGGGTATGTGTGAGAGCAGAGGTGGGGGATGAAAAAGAAATAAACTTATGAACAAATCTCACCCTTTAGGCCATGTTAAAGAGGTTGGCTTTTATTCTGACAGCAACAAAGTCATTACAGAGTTTTATGTAAAATAATAGCATTATCAAGTTCAAGTTTCAGAGGAATCAGACAATGATTAGAAAGAGGGCATTATTGAAGGCAAGGAAATCAGTTCAAAGGGCACTGCACCATTCTTGAAAGAGACAATAGTCATGAACTAAACTGAGGTAAGAAAAGAGACAAAAGGATCACTTTATGGTTTATTTATAAATAAAGATTCATGATTATTTTATCAATAGCAATTAGTGGAGAGATGTTAAAGGGAGAGAGCGAATTGAAGAACAACAGGCAGGATTTGGGGGCTTGAGCTAAAGGGAAAGGGCACACAGATGGCAGAAAATCTAAAGGAAAACATGAAGAGCTGAATTTGGGATATATTGAGTTCGAGGTGACTCTAGGAAATGTACCGATGACCAATAAGCAATTGGAGATTCAGATCTAAAGCTAGAAAAGACGAGACTTCTAGAATAAATATGCAAATGCAAGCTACACTGGCATGCAAGCAGTCATTTAAACAATAGAAGTAGACGAGATCTCTAAGAAGCAATGTAGAGTGAAACTCGGAGAGGGCACTAAGCTCAAAGCACAACAATATGGTAACTGGCGATATAATATCTTTCTAAAACACTCAATACAATTTCCTAATTTAAAAAGCAGCCCTTATGTATGGATAATTAAAGTCAAAGGTTTAAGAAAACTCTTATTTCTCTAGCTTCGTTGTTATTTGCCTAGCACCCCCCACCCCACTCCAAGCAAGGCACAGAACAATCTGGGATCTTGTACGAGAAAGGGCTGGTTTTGTTGAGTGCTGACTACAACCCAGCCTTGTTACTAAGCATGTTCGATGCAGTATCTCATATTGTATCTCACCCATTTGGTAGGTATTATTACTATTCTCCACATTTAAATGGAGACACAGATATAAAGTCATTAAGTAATTTCTGTGTGGTAACACTTTCAGCAAGTAGTGAAGTCATGTAATGTAGAAAAAGAGATTAAAGAAGAATTAGATGGATCTGAACAACAGTGGAAGATCCAGGGGTCTCTGTTTTCAAAGGAGTATTTAGAGATCCTGAAATTCAGAATGAACTGGGTCCTGAATGACTTTCACATTTTCATGAAAATTAGACAGTGCTGCAAATGGTCCTCTGGAAATAGGTCTTCCTGGAAAGCCTAGTTTTCTGGCTTCCAACCGTCTCCCAAGTTCCCAGGAGCCAGACCATGTGGTTAAGATGCCTGAACCCTTGTTTACACATTTTTTTCCTCAATAAGTTCAGCATTACTTGAAATTTCTATGCTTTGTCCCCAGATAGTACTCTTGTATTACTGGTTAATCTTAGATCCCTCCCACAATGGAGAGTGAAAAATATATATGAAAAGAAATCAAGTTTTATGCTTATTTTAATGAACCTACTCTGTGAGGGGAGAGTAAGCAACTCTTGTACACTGTTTTGAGATGTAACTTCAAAGTTATATTCTATTTGTATCTCTGATATAACAAAGTGAAATCTCTCCGTGAGGTCTCCTCTGTTCACCGTGTATAATTATCCTAGCATCAATCAGGTTACAAGCAGCTTTCAGTAACTCTAGATATCAGTTAGTAATTAGGTAACAGCTACACTTTCAAAAGAAAAGGATTCTGGTCCAAATATTCTATACTCCACCAAAATTCCATTTAATAGATCAAAGAAATGAATCTTCAAGCTCTTAAGGAGTAAACTAACCATGGATCCCTCTTTTAAAAATTCACAGTGTGTTCCAGCTGATTAAGATTATTAAACACAGATAACTCAAGAATCATTATATGAACAAAACAGTTGGAGATACAAAGTTAGTATTAAAAAGAGAGAGATGATACCTAAATATCAACATTTTAGCAACAAAAACTACACTGTAAGAGAAGGGAGTCATTAATTGCATGCCAAAATTTTCATCTTTTAAGGTAGGGATATAGGGGAAGTCAATAAATATTTTTTCTAACAGAAGAAGAAGTTAAAGTATGTCAAAAAATTCTTAAAATCAAAAAGCAAGAATGAAATAACAGATGCATTAAAAAGATAAGAGAAAGCCTAAAACATGTCAGAAGTTAAGGAAAACATAAAAAATATTATATTAATGACAACAAATCCCCTCATTAGGGGGGAAATAAGCAGAAAAAATAAGCAAAACTTGGCTGCAAGATATTTATCATAGACACACTTAAAACAAAAATAGAAAGGAAAAAAGTATAAAAGAATAAGGAAATATCCAAAGGCAAATAAGAAAATTAAAATAGAAATGAGAAATAGAGCTGCATTTTACATTTAAAATAGAAATCAGAATGTGCACACTTTGATTTTCTTATTCTGAAGTGCAGAGAACTTGCAGAGGGGATCAGATGAATCTGCAGAACCCAAGCAGACAGGACTAGAAGGTTCAGCAGCTATCAGCTTACACTAGAGAAGGGGCTAAGGACAGGCCTACAGACTACAGTAAGGAAGATGGACACCGAGAACCCCTTACCTCTGGTGCAGATGTTCTGTTCCCCAAATTAGACTCCTGAGAGACAGAAGGAGAGAAAACCTGTGAACTGTAACTATGCTTCTGGTGTCATTCTATTAGGACCCACAGAAGAAAGAAAGGCAGGTTATAGAAAAGTAAAATTTTCTTATTTAATTTAAATTGTGAATTTTAATAGTCTCTATATTAGTTATGTTACTATATGATTTAACTAATATCTTCATAATGAAGACACAGAAAAATACAGCCAAATCAATGAAGGATATATGGAGAGCAACACTTCTGTATATTCTAACATCATCTTGTTTTGAACAGAATTTGGAGTAAAGAATGAAACTGGGCATTTATCTAAGTTGATGGTGACTTTTGAACTAAATTAGATTCAGTATTACTGCGCTGTAGGAAAACTATTGGCTTGTATAATACCTAGAAGGTATACTTAACAGAAAGAAAGGGAAATAGATGCCCACGGATATACTAGATAATATCTCTGATGTCTCCTCATAGAGAGAATTTAAGCACAAATTCGTTGACTATTAAAGAAGTCACTGCTCAGCTCCACCTCCCTGCTCAGTCGCTATTCACTCCATGAAAACACCCAGACAGTAAAGCAAGGTAGGCTTGGCAGTTAAGGGAGTATGTCAACAAAAATATTTCTGAATAAGTACTCTGCCCTGGGCGTCCAAAGAGGGAAAAGTGCAACATGGTCCATTTTGGGAACTACACAAGCAGGACCTCAGATGTTATCAATAGACTGTGAGAGAAAGTCACTAAAAAATATCGAGAAGATAGATCTAGTCCTACGCATATTACTCTTATAGCTTTGCAGAGAGGACTTCTGAAGGTGGGAAGACTAGAGGCAGACAGACCGTGGAAGTTTTACATGTATGCAACCACAGTAGCTCCCTGTGATAAGAAGCATTCCTCTGACCTGCTGACTTGTACACTAAACCCAAACTGAAGCTTCCCTCCCCATCACTTCTAGAAGTTAGCATCTTAGGAGAGGGGTAGGTAGGAATCAATAGGCTAAACCAATATTAATCATCTACAACCTCATTAAAAAATTGAATAAATTCTTACAAGAATTAGGTAAAGTGAAGGTGGAGGTGACAATTAGAGCTGAATATGTGGGGAAACTGATTTGATGTAATACTGGTTCGGGGATTTTACATTTTTAATTAGCACTGAGGATATAAGGGGAAATCATGTTTAAAATATGAGTAATCTATTAAAAATAGATTTTGTGAAATAAATAAGTTCTTAAAATAGCACGAGTGCCCAAATATAATTCTAATTAGGAGCAATCATATCAGTCTGATCCTCGCAATAGATCACTTTGTGTAGGTCGCTCCTACAGTCACCTTGTAGACAAAGAAAAGAAAGAAGAAAAATAAAAAGAAGCACTTAGTGATCATCTAGGTCCCAAATGACAGTCTTACTAAGAGACACTGAAGTTAGATTATTTACTAACTGGAAGATAAATGGAATTTTTTGAGAGAAGAATATTTGTTTCTCCCCTCACAAAAAAAGGGGTTTGAACTGGCAGGAACAGAGCTAAGGCAAGGTCTGAAAGAGCTGAATAAATTCAAAAAAAGAGGCTCTCCTGCCTTTTTTTTACATTAGATTCAGTCCAAGACCAGTTGTCTGAAATGATTTCTAAGAGAACTCTAGGTTTAAGCAAGCATTAAATTAGAAATCAAGTTAGTTAGTAGTAAAAAAGAGTGCAGTTACTAAAAAATGTTTTAGTTAAATAGTCCTCCATGAGAAAATACATTTATGTATAACATTCTAGGGGCTAAAAGAACATCTGAAGCTACTCATAGAACCTATCTGATTCCAAATTCTCCACATTGAAAACCCACATATCTTAGCAACTAGAAATAGAGGGGAAATTCCTCAAGTCGATAAAGAACATCTACAAAAAAGCTACAGCTAACATTATGAATAATGGTAGCAAATGAAAAGATTTCACGCTAAGATCAGGAAAAAGGCAAGGATGTCTTTTCTCACCAATCCTTTTCAATAACATTCTGGAAGTCCTAATGAATACAATAATAAAAATAAATAAAGGGCATATATATTGGAAAGGAAGGAATAAAACTGTTTGTGTTTGCAGATGACATGACTGTTTATGTAGAAAGTCCAGAAGAAATGACAAAAAATACTGAAACTATAAAAGATTACAGTAAGGTTGCACAATACAAGGTTAACATACAAAACTCAATTGCTTTCTTATATATCAAGAATAAACAAATGGAGTTGACAATTAAAAACACAATGTCCTGAACATTAGAGTTCCCCAAAATCAGATACTTAGGAATAAATCCAACAGGTATACAAGATCTATGTAAGAAAAGCTATGAAACTCTGGTAAAAGAAACCAAAGAAGAATGGAAAGATATTCCATATTCATGGATAGGACTCAATATTGTGAAGATGTAAGTTCTTCCCAACTTCATCTATGGAGTCAATGAAGTTTCAATTAAAATCCCAGAAAGTTATTTTGTGGATATTAACAAACGGATCCTAAAGTTTATACGAAGAGGCAAAGACCAAGAATAGACAACACAGTATTGAAGTAGAAGACCAAAGTTGGAAGAGTGACATTATTTGACTTCAAAGTTTACTATAAAGCTATAGTAATCAAGACAGCATGGTATTAGTGAAAAAATAGACAAATCAATGGAACATACAAGAAATATACCCCCATAAATATAGTAAACAGGTAGGTCTTTCACAAAGAAGCAAAGGCAATACAATGAAGCAAAGATACTATGCTCATGTATAGACTAGGAAAATTAAAGTGAATGAAACAAAGTAAAGCTTTTGTAGGACTACGTCTCCCAACAAAAACAATTTTATTATTACTCTTTCCAAAGAGAGGTAAGTCAAAGCTATATTAAGATTTAGCAAAAAAAAAAACAAAACTCAACAGTTGTCCTTGCATGGGAATTAAGTATAAGCCTTAAAAAATACATTTTCATTAAACTCTGTATCAGTCTAGTATGATAAAATCTAATCAATTCATTTCATTTTACCCCCTGTGGAATTAGGAAACAAATCGTCTCCAGTCTTAACTGAAAAATTGGTCATGTTGTATAAGACATTTATAAGTTTACCCTATGCTTTTTCTTCTTAAGTCCAGACAAATACTAGCCTTATGCATTACTTCGGTCAAGAAAAGAAAATGTATTTTTTACAGATAACAGACATTCCATAATAAAAAATAAGAGTGTATATACTGAAAATAGTTACTGATTTAGTAGACCTTAAGTGTTCTGATAACTGAGAAAGTAACTTTCATTTCTCAGCATATAGTAAGGGCACAAAAAAAATTCTGAAAAAAATTAATTAGCATACTCCAAATTAATAAATAGGAACTCTGCCACATAAAGTCACCATCATCACCAGGGCTATGGTGCAGGACAATTAGCATTATTGTCATCATCCTATCATAGAAAGTTACTTGTGCACCCAGCTTCTCCATCTCCATTAGATGCTAGAGCCATCAGCTGGCTTCTCATTTCCACATGGCTCTTATTTTCTCTCCATTTTGACATACCTAAAGGTAACCTGCACTCTCATGAAAAAAAGTGGCTTTGTGTAGCAAAGATTCTTGTGTTTTCTTAATCTTAACAAGCAGTGCTTTCAACATTTTCTCATTAGTCATAATATTTGTTTTGAGGTTTTGTAGATATCCTGTATCAATTTTAGGAAGTCCCTTTCATTCCTAGTTTACTAAGAGTTTCCATCTTATCGAATCTTATCAAATGCTTTTTTGTATCTGAAGACACGATCCTATGATTTATCGCCTCTAAGTTGTTAATGTTGTAATTGTACTAATTAATGTTCTTGTGTTAAACAACCTTCTATTTGAAGGGCAAATTTGAAACTTTCCCACCATGAAACAATCTTCTTAATGTATACTTTATACATTACTTGACTTGATTTGCTTAGGAATTTTTGCATCTACTTTCATGAATAATTAGCCTATAATTTTCCTTATTTAACTGATTTCTCATGAATTAGCTTTGATAAATGTATTTTTAATAATTTATCTACCTTATGTATTTTTAAGTTTATTAGTATAAATTATTCATCAGTATCTTACTCTGTTTAATCTCTTCTATATCTGTAGTATTACCCCCATTTTCATTCTTGATATTGTATACAAGATCATTCTGTTCTTTAGTGATTAATTTTCCTCAGAGTTTTGTCTATTTTAATAGTGTATTTCAGTGATTTTTAAGTGTTTTTAAGTGATCACTAATATTTATTTCCTATAATATTGATTTATGTTCCCATTTCAATTCTTTTCTCCAGTCTTTACTGTTGCTCTTTTTTCTCTAACTTCTTGATTTGGAAGGTGAGATTTTAATTTGTAATATAAGAATATAGAACTATAACTTTCTATCTTATTTCCATTTTAGCTGCATCCCAAAAGTTTTGATAGGTAGTATTTCTTAAATGATTCAGTTCTAAATATCATCTAATGTCCATTATGAATTGTAGTTTTGGCTTGTTGTTAACTACTAACTCAATTGCTTTGTAGTCAAATACCACTCATCTTTGATTTGTCAAGGTTAGTCTGTAATGGCCTAGCACATAACCAATTTTCATTTATGTTTCAGTTGTGCTTAACAAGAATATATACTTCACACTTGCTGGAAAGAGTATTTCAACGTCTGCCCTTTCGATGAGCTTGTACTTACACTATTCACATTTCAATATCCCACGGTTTTATCTGCCTGATTTATCATTAACTCAGTTATTCAAATTAGTCAGTATTAAGTTATACTTGTCAATTTCATTTTATGGTTCAGTCAATTTTTCTTTAATATTTTGAGGTTATAGTATTAAGTTCATAACAATTAAAATTACTGTTTTTCTGTGATTTGAAACTTTTCCCACCATGACACAATCTTCTTAATGTTATGATGCTTCCTTGCCTCTTGTGTATTTTATTTGAAATTAATATAATGATACTAGCTTTCAATTTCATTAGAGTTTATCTGGTACATACTTTGTCTTCCTTTGAATGTAACATTCCTCTATCTGTAAATTTCAAGTGTGCCTCTAGTAAACAGCATACAACTAGACTATTTTTTAAGGTCTGAAAATGTTTTTTAACTAGAGAGTTTAGTTATTTACATTCATTTTATTGTGTTTCTATTTGTTCCACAATTTATTTCACCTCCCATTGTGCCTTAATTTGGAGAGGTGTTTTTTTTTTTGCTTTTGTAACAAAGCAGGAATATAATAACACGTAAAAGTATGTTTTATAAAATAATCATAACTGGTACTCTACACTGAATGCTTTATATACATTGCCCTATTTAATCTTTATAACAACCTTGGGATATCATCACTGTTATTCCTATTTTTGCAGTTAAAAACGTTTGAGGTCAGAGTTATAAATTAATTTGTGCAAATTCAAATGGAAAAACCATTTGTGATTATAAAGATAGGTGACTGCAAAGCACAGAGATTTAACTACTTTTATAATATAAAGTCAACTTCTCAATGGAAGGACATAACTAGAATCAACAATAGATGAAGATGGTATGAGGAGGCGAAATCAAATCCACAGTAAAATCTTCAATTATATTTTCACCTTTGTATTAAAAATAGAACATCTTCAAAATTCTTTCTAGATTTGACTGTAACAGGTAAATGAATGAACATGTTGACATAGTTGGCTGTGGATGTTTAAGTTGGTTCCCAAGTTGGACCCAAATCCAATGTATACGTATATTGGGGGGCTTCCCCACACGAACGACTCAATTCTGACACTCCATTCCAGGAAATAGGTTCAAATTCCAAAGGTTAAGAATTCAGTCCTACCAGACTGTTTCCCCATCCCCCACATTTCAGACACTAATGGCAAGCTCAGAGTATCACCCATGCTTCTGACACATCAGCTACAGATTGGAGGTTCCCACGACCTGCCCTGGACTTCAGATGCTAGTCACAGGTTCAGGTAGTGACCTGCATTTCTGACCAACTGACTACAAATCAGAGCGTCCCAAGACCCCTCCTTGGGCTCCATTAATTTTCTAGAGTGGCTTACAGAGTTTAGGATATTTACTCACTAGATTACTCATTTATTATAAAAAGATGAAACTCATGAACAGCCAATGGAAGAAATGCATAGGGTTAGGTGTGGGTTAAGGACACGTTGTTTCCATATCCTCTCCAGGAATGCCAGTTTTCCAAATCTCCACAAGTTCACCAACCTGAAAGCTCTCCAAACCCCATCCTATTGGGTGTTCATGGCAGCTTCATTACATGGACATGATTGACTAAATCATTGACATCGGTGGTTGAACTCATGTTCCTGCCGTGGGCCCTCCCTGGAGGTTGGGAGGGGGATGGTGGGACTGAAGGTTCCAATCCTGTGATTGCATGGCTGGCTCCACTAGCAACCAGTGCCCATCCTTAGGGACTTTCTGAAGTCTCCTCATGAACAACAAAAGACACATTTATCACTCCCTATGCTTGGGAAATTCCAAGAGTTTTAGGAGCTGTGAGGCAGGAATCATAGTGAAAGACCAAATACATATACAAGAAGTGTATTTTCTTATAAAAAAATATTGCAATGTTATAATAAATATTTTAATCCTCACTTTTTGCTATTATTTATAATATACTGGAAAATGTGAATTGAATTCAGACCCTAATTTCCACTAGATTTTCTTCTGATAAGCATAGTGTGCATTTGTGCCTTACAATCAGTCTTTCCAAAGTACACTGTAATTTTGTGCAATAATCTTGTTAAATCATGATGTGTGTGTTCAAGCAGTAGGATATTTGGGATTTGATTTTGCATCTTATTTATTTCCCGGATAAACTCTTTCTATTCTGAGAGTGTCTCACAAGGCAGAAATACCCGGTTTCTAGATTCTTGTCTTAATCACCTAGCATGTGTAAAAATGATAAATAACACAAGAATGGCATTCCCTTTAGAAACAGAATAAAGTTTCACCTTGGTATAAGTGTAGTGTAACAAACAGATGTGAAGTAATCTGAAATTGTAGTCATCTTCATTTTGTGAGTTTAACAACACTCCAAAATCACACTAGAACCTATGCAATTATAAATAAATAAAATTGTTCTAATTTTAAATGGTTAATATCATAATATTGATAAATATTGTAACGACTCAAATTGTCAGATTCTTTTTTTAGGCAGTTATGCAATAGATGTAATTCTCCCACCTACAGAATCCTTTATTTTTTCCCCTGATAACTATGAACTGCACCCCCAAAGCCTTCTTTAGTAAACTTAAGACCCCTGTTTTTACTGTCTCTTTTTTAACTTCCGGCTTTCATTTCTAGATGTCACACTTTTTTTTATATATGACATTTTAAATATTTTTACACTGCAGTGTGTATTTCATCTCCTCTGATGAAGAGTAAACTCCTCAAAGGCGGACATTTCACTGTCTATTCTATTAACTATCTAGTGTCTAAATGTACAACTAAAGACACAGTTTCACTGTTTTCCTACCATTTTGTGTTGATAGCACGGTCTGGAATATTTAGTTTTGGGGGATCTTGTAGGATGGCAAGAATCAAAATTTTCCAGTTACCCAACAATATTTAGAAAATAGTCATTACTACAACATCATCATAATCATGACTCATGTAGGCTTCAAAGATTTTATTACCATATCATTGGCTTTGCGCCCCTTTTACTTGTCTTGCTACTTGAGAAGAACTGTTTATTGAATGGATTCCATTTTCTCACATGTGAATGGGGTCGTATTCCTTCATATGAATACGAACATGAACTCTTTCTTGGTACAGACAGCTTTTAGTCTTGCCTCTTCTCTTTTACTTCCAGGAAATGGCACATGCTACCCTGTGGCATGGTGGGCCCACCTCAAAAGTCTATGTAAGAGAAGGTCCTAAAAATACCCTCTCCACACTGATTCAAACATGGTAAAATATGGCCCATCATTAAGTTCTATACACGGAATAGAAAGTACTGTCAATAGACTACAAACACATACACCAGAGCAAAATTTTTTGCACTTACATACATTAAAACCTCAAATAAGAAAACCGGAACTGTAAAACACTGTAACCAACATACAGCTTTACTCTGAACAAGGTAAGAGTGGAGGTGTTTTCGCCTAACCCACAGAATTCTAGGTGTAATTCTGTTAAGCAGCCTTACATTGCACCATTAGAACGATTTCCCCTCTCTGTTAAGCTTTAATATCCTTTCAAATGCATTATGTGTCCCCAGAACAGATTCTCACAGACTCCTGCTTGCTTTGAATATTGCCATTTTAATAACGGCTTCAGATCTTCACTCAGAGCTTTATATACTCCTTCCTGTAACAGAGGCTTGTGAAAGACAGAAGGAAACAGCTCGTCATCCACAAGTCATCCCTTGTGCAGTGGTTTGCTTTAGAATACAACCCACAGAGAAATTAAAGGGGAACATCACTTACATTTGATTTTCTCTACCCTTTGTGCTCATTGGTGAATAATTCCAGAGGAATTTTCTAAGTCCGTGTAAGGAGTGCTTAAAACTAAGTTCCATGCTGAAGGGGCTCAGGTCTCTCTCTCACACGGCAGAAAGGCAGATAGAGACAAGCATGGTTTAGACCCTCACGGTGTGAGGCCCTGTAATCGTACTTGCTATCGTGGCGTGGCAGCTCAGAGGGAAGAAATACAAACATTCCCGAAGCAACAGGGTCAGGACAACTTTTGTGTCAGTGGCGACAGTTCTTCTGGCTTGGCGGAAAGAAAAGTGAGCATTTTACATTGCGTGACATTTCTGATCCTATCAATAACCCCTGTCATGCTTAAGAGAAAATTTGAAGAGTTAAGGGAAATAATAATTTTGGAGTGGCAGGAGACGAGTAACTTAGAGCAAACTGGAAGGATAATACAGACACAACCTTGAAGACATATGAGGTTTTTCATATAGAAAGATAAATAAAAAATTCAAACAGGAAGAAAGGAGTGGGGTGGGGAGGGACATTAAACAACCACAGGACAGAGGAACCTGGGTGCATTTTGTATTTCGTTCATATGGCTTACGTGTGAGCATCACGCCATTCCACATTTCACCTGCAACAAATGTGATTTGTCAGAGATGGGAATCGCTCTGTCCCCTTTCCACAGCTTGATTCATTTAATATTGCTAATAGTGGAAACACAAGAAGACAAGACTACATGCTCTGAGCTCCCTGACACACTCTCAAGAACAGGAATGAGGTTCAACATTATGGGACCGAGTTCTGACCTAAGTGGTGGCTTGAAACTAACTTGATGTGTCACTCATCTTGATGACAGTGATTCATTTGAATCATTCGCTTCTCTACCACACACAATAAGGATCCCAGAGGGTCTTAATATGCTTGGTTATATTTGGTAAACTGAAAACAACTTTGAAAAACTATTCATTTCACTTTAATTAGCACATGTCCTTGAACAGTTGAGCATCTTTTTTCTTTATAAATAACTACCATTCGGGCCTTTTAGATTGTCCAAACAACAGAGTCAGAGACTGTTTCTTGACCTCTGAATGTTAATTACCAGTTGCTTGCACCTTTCATACTGATAAAAGACCAGAAGCTCCAACTCAGTACATTCTAAACAAAATTGAACATTTTTACTCCTAATACTCCTTTCTCTTCCTGTCTTCTAGGTCCAGTCTCTTCATATTAATCGTACTTTATTCTCCCAGCATCCCAGGCTCAAACCCTTGGAATTGCCTTTGACGCTTCTCTCTGAAACTCACACATTTTTAAGTTTAAAATTCTTTCTTCCTGCTCTTTTATATTCTAATTCTTTTATGTCCTTACAATTACTACTATAGCAGGAGTCTTCAAAGAACACAAGATGATCTATTGAGGAAGGAAAGGAAACATTAGAATTTATACTATTTTAAAAAAACCTAACCACTTCCTATGTTTAAATACATACAGATTTATGAATATATCTATATATAAATATACATGTGTGTGTATACATACATATATATACAGAAAGAGAGAGAGGAGACAGAGAGCATTTATTTTTCTCGCTAGGGGTATCTCAGCTAGAATGCCTGCCAGGTGTGAGCTCTCTCTGCTTCTCACCTGGCTTGTCATCGTCTCCGACTGCTTTTCAGTCTCAAGTCTCAGCTCTGATTGAACCAGGCAAGACAGTATTAATTGGCTATCTGGTACTTTCTGACCCCAGCTCCTTGCTCTTACCATTTCCCTACTCCACTGACACTGTCCCATCTTACCTTTCAGACTCAGAACAAGGACCTCTTCTTAATCCTCTGCCTTAAGTGACCCTTTCTTTCTCAGAATATCTATGGCAGTGACCTCTCTACCTCTGTTATGATAGCTTTCACAGGTAGGATAGTTTTTTGTTTGTTTGTTTGTTTTTTAAATATTAGCCCAGGTAGTCAACTGGAAGCTCCTTAGGGGGAGAGTCCAGGTTTATATACTTCTATACCCTTGGCACAGCCAGCACAGTGCCTTACACATAGTAGGTACTCAATAAGCATAGATTTAATTAAGTAATGAAAATTATGAATAGCAATTTCCTTAACTTCCTCCAAGTTGCATTGCAATTTGTGTTTTCTTAAGACTACTTCTATTTTTAACTACAGTATATACTTGGTAAAGGATTTTACAACTCTCTAAATTATCCCATGGTGATTACCCCTACTGTGCAATTTACCACTATTTTATTAAAGCAAGATTAAAGATAATACTTCATTGGAAGAAGTAACAGCAGCATTAACCTCTATTTACCTTGACATAATAAAGCTTTAATAAAACATGGGCAAATTGCATTGAGGGGGATAATTATTCTAACATAAAATTTAAAGGGAACTTAATTTCTTATTCTGCATGTTTAGTGCTTTAAGATTAGTGTCATTAATGTCCTTTTTCTCATTTATAGAGGATACATAAAAATATTCAACCCTCTCCAATTTGTTTTCTTATTAAATAATTCTGAATTTATATTTGAGTTCATAAACATAAGAACACAACTTAAAAATACAACTGTTTTTCAGAAGTAAATATCCCTATAAAATGTCAGGGCAAGGGAGAGTTTTGTGGGAGAGATTTTACCCCAAATCAAAAAAAAAAAAGGTCATCCTTGTCTAAATTTTTGAGCATTGAATCAAAGAAGATTCTTGTTTGTTTTATATCCTCTGGCTTTATTATATCAGACAAGCTTCAAAGGGGCAGAGCACATAGGACTGAAAAAATAACACGGCTGCGTTTTGCAGGGGCGTGTTCTACCTCTGTCTATGTTTTGTTGTTCATGTAATACTTTTCAATAAACAGAGATGTCAATCAATTCTATTTGCAGCACATCACACTTCAGATTTAAACCACTTCAGACACATCACTGCCCCAAGCTCACGCATTTAACAGATGAAAATTCAGTTTTCTGTCAGGGCAGAATGCAATATTGATTGTAGGCGGTATTTAGGCACAAGAGTGGCAGAACAATATTACCTTTGCAGTCACATGTAGTCCAAACAGAGGCATAGCATCAAGTGCATTACACTGTGCCTACGATTTTTTCTCATGCTTAACACTGATTAATATACATTTCCAAACACATTCTTAGAGAAGGCTTCCACATGCAGCAAATTGTGAGGGTGGCTGAGGGGGGTTAGGGACACATGATAGCAATCATGAAAACTTTGATCACTTGATTGGATTCTAGTGCTTTGTAAATTAACATAATTATTCAAACATGCTTCATTAAAAATCATGACTGTACAAGTCCTTCAGTTTAATGATCCAAGTATATACCACGTGAGCTTAGCTTTAAATAAGAACACCAGCTCTGTGCTAGGAGGCTATGAGAGAGAGGTTTTTCTTAAAATCAATAGAAAGTACAAAAATAAAAATTCTAAAAATCAAGTTAGGAAAGAAATCTAAAAGGTAGACCAGCAGTAGTGGATGTAGGGGGGCTACATTTTTTTTATTTATCTTCACACCTGTCTGAATGTCTCATGGGACTACCAAAGGTTAGATACCACATCACTTCTAAGCTGTTGGGAAATTGGCATACAATCACTGTAAATCTCAAACTAATTACATTGGAATTTTAGGAGGCACAGCTAGTTTTGACCTTTGAAGGAAGGCAGAATAGAAATTTGACAGTTTTTTGAAATGTTCTCAGATACTGGAAGAGGTTGTTTCCAATGAATGAAAGGAGGGGAGAAAAACTAAATTAATGATGCCAAAGACAGTAATAAGACCTCTGTTATTGGCACATACTTAATATGTATCAGGTCTCACTTAATAATAATGTCAACTTCATTTATACTGTAGGCCACATAAAGAAAATTAAGAAAGCATACAAGCATACACTCCATTATTTTGTTTGTTCTGTTAATATTAAGTACTAACTTAGACATAGTAAATTATATTTATGGAGTTAAAATATAGGGTACGAGGGGGATGAATTTTAAGTTAAATTAATCTGCTCTTAAATCACTCCAATCCTGAAGCATAATGGATAATCACCAAGACTCTCTGGTTTTATATAGTGCTTGTTCATGCTGCATGGAGTTTGTTAAAGAATGGATTGTCAATTTCCATTATCACTTCTTTTCACTTGACAATTTATGTGACATCATCAGAGACACATTTCAAAGAGTTTATAACAACTCTAAAGTTGATTCATTTTAAGAGTCTGATGTATTTTCAAAATATTTTTTATTTAAATCTACAGCTTCATTGCTAAATATATCAAGCGCTGCAGAATTAAAAGGCAAACTCTTACTGAGGGTCTTTAAACACCAAGAAAATAGTTATTAATCTCAGAAATATTAAACTGATCATTTGCTCTCATGCAATGAAATAGCATCAACGTCAGGTCCCTGGTTACCATTTCGGTTTATCAGCAGTCTGATGGATTCTGGCCAGGGGCCTAGATCAAAAGTTAACAGTGCCCTTCTCCAGTAGTGATTCGTGATAGGAAAAAATGACAGGTGATTGGCTTTTGCCACATTGAAGAATGTAAATGTGACCAAAAGCAATTAATCAAGCGATGTGACAAACCAGGAAAATAACTGAATATGTAGTCCTGGGCAGTACCAGTAATTCTTATGTCAGGTGGCAAAATATGGGCCAAAATTTGTCCTCAACCCTTTCTCCACCAATGGACATATTACAGGACATTAATATTAGCCATGAGCCTATGGCCCTCAGGGAATTTTTCTGCAGAGCTACAGCCATTTGTGGGGAGTGATTCCATCTTAAAAGATTAACTCACTCTCCCATGTTATTAATATTATAGCAGTAAACCTCTAAGGAACAAATGAATATTTCTACAAAGTAAGTCTGGGAAGAGGAATTAGGAAATTAAATTTAAAACTAATAGTAGTTAAATAATAATGAAGAGAAAAAAAATTGAAGCCTTTAAATTCTTTGAAGGCAGAGATGATTTTAATTTATCTTTACTATCACAGGACTATCATAACAGTTGTCTTTATATTTCACTCTTGATAAATATTTTTAATTCAATGACACTCATTTCATCCTTGTCATTTATGCTGGTTTTCTGTGAATAAAATTTAAACAAGGTGAATCCAGGTAATAAGTAGCTCAGCAAATTTGCATTACAAGATCTAGGAGGAGAGTGATAAAAATAATAATGTTGGCAGCTCAATTATTCTCTCTGGCTTTTTATGCTAAGTCAGAGAATTCAGACTTTTCCCTACAAAAAAAATGAAAACTGAAGGATTTTAAATTGGAGAGTAACGTGATCAATACTATGCTTTACAAATAGCACCCTGTAGTGAATAGACAGGGCAAAACTGGTCATTTATGAAATTATTGCATTATTTTAGGAATAAAAAGATCTGAAATAAGGTATTAACAGTGAAAGTGACTCAAAAGCAAAGAAGGAGGGGTTAGTCAGGAAAAGTCAATGTAATAATAATATAAATAAAGTTGACTTATCGTGCACTCCTAGGTACGCAAAGTCTGAATTAACTCACTTAACCCTGCAGTCCCGCAGGGGAGGGATTATCACCATCCCCCTCTAAAGACGAGGGAACTATAGAATTAGGTAACCTGCCCAAAGTCATGGAGCTGCTAAGGGGCAGTGATGGGATTCCAACACCGGACACCTGTCTCTGAGGCCTCCTTCCCACCATAAATCTGCTTTATGACTTGCAGATGTCAAGCTCATGTGACATGGCAGATAATCACGCTCTTCTCACACACAGTGCGAGTTCGCGAAATAGGTTTTATGTGAAATAAGAAATAGCGCGGTTTCTTAACCTTGACACTGCTGGCACTTTGGGCTGTTAGTGATTAGCTCTGTGCAATACCTTGTGAATTATATGTTTAGTGCCATCCCTGACTTCTATGAGTTGGACGCCAACAGCACACCCCCAGAGACCTGCCCCTATGGTGGCCATGTCACTAGACACGGCCTAATACCCCTGGGGGCAAAACCACCCTCTACTGAGAACCACTGGTTTAGGGAAATGATAATAAATTCAGTTTTTGTGTTAGTTCTTATAATGAATGTAAGCTCCCTGCACCTAGATAATAATGCCAGCAAAGAGCTAAATTTAAGGAACTGGACTTCAAGAGATGTTCTGACTGGAGATATAGATACAGCAAGTCATTCTCATAGGGCTAGTAATTAAATATGATTTCCAAGGACAATGTGAGACCAACAGAGGGCCAAGGGCCCTGGGCCCATAAGCATTTACGAGGTGACAGGAAGATTAACCCTAAAATGAGGATGAGAAGATGCAAGAGAAAGAAGAAAATCAAGGGAAGGAGACATTTTCAGCAATGTCAAATTTTGAGGGTTCATTGGGTTTAACAGTATGTTCCCGGCAACTACTGCTGGGCCCATTTATAATTTTTTCCTTGCAATTTTCTTCTTTTCTCACTTCTTTAAATATTCCTTCTCTGGCCTCCTTTATTACATGCCCATACCTTAATTGGCCAGGTCTCACAATCTTTTAACATTGTCTAGTTACACTACCAATTGGTGCCTCTTTCTTAGAAAAGCAGCTTCAGACTATGGTGCACAACAGAGGCACGTGCTCTCGCTAAGATGCCACATCTGCTGGACAGGCACACGTCTAACTTAAATGCTGATGAAAATTAGTGTTCCGCATTAGACGGTGATTATCCTGGGTGCTCATATCCTCTTTGCACAGGGAGTTCGAAGATGTGAAACAGACAAAGAGAGAAAGAGACAAGGGAGAGAATCAGCTAGGGAGGCATTTGAATAGCCGAGCATGAAGCAGAGCTGCGGTTCATTCTTAGAATAAGGCCCAATTAGATGAGATGAACAGGACCTTATTTTTCCTAACAACCTGAAAGACAAACACACACACAAACTGATTCTAGAAACAGGGCTGAAGCAAAGGTCTCTCAGACGGAATGACATACAGGCTAAAGTGCGAAGCAGGGAAACCAGTCACTCCCTCTGAGTGCTTCTCTGAGAGCGGCTGACATGACCCTAAGGCTTAGTGCAATTGTTAGTGGATGCCACGTAAAAGAAGACCAAGATATATAGTGAAATTAGGAAAAGGGTCATATCTGTTGATTGAGCAGACACCCTACAGCTGACCTTAACCAGCAGCTTCACTGCCCTCAGGTCAGAGCGTAACTAAAACTCTGCCATGGCACTAAGGGTAAGGCTGGGGCTGAAGATCACACAATCTTGGAATCCTATCAGCCCACGATTAGCTGCAAAACAGCAGGTCATTAGGTTTTCCCTATTATCCCCATGCATATGGTAGGTGAGGTGCTTGGTAATTGTTGCATAAGAGTTTTTTCAAGGGTAAACAGACAGGGAGAGTTATTTTATGCTTGCATATGTGCATGGATAGATGTATTTTTGTGGGACTTCCAGCTTTGAGTTTTCTCTCTTGAGACAGGGGCCAACTCTGGTTACAGATTCCACAGCCAGAGACTGAAGAAAAGGCAGTATATTATGCCACTGTGGCTGACAGTCAGCATACTGAGACCAGTTCTTGATACCATATATATAAGCCGATTTTAGAACAACCTGTACATCCAACCAAATCTTATCTCCCCAAAATAGAATATCTTAAACACATGCAAAAATAAAAAAAAAGAAAAGAAAAGATAATCTTGGAGTTTTCTGAGAGAACTCGGGAGAATAGGCTAGTCTAACAAGCCTCTGTAAAATTCTTCACATAGGATTCACCAACCTTCAGGAAGAAAGTGACTATTTGCCACAAAATGATGCATAATCCATAAGGAAGGTGTGATTGAAATGCAAAATGGCCGTACAAAGTAATTTCACTCGAATGACTTTCCGGAAGGGTTTGGACTTGGAGTTGGTAAACCATGGCTTGCTGGCAGGCTGCCTGCTTTCGTAAATACATTTTTATCGGAATGTAGCTATGCTCGTTCACCCACCTGTTATCCATGACTGCTTTCGAACTACAGCAGCAGAGTTGAAGAGCTGCAACAGTGTCCCATGGCCCAGAAGCCTAACTTACTTACTATCTGATCCTTTCAGAACAATGTTGCTGTGAATCAGAGGTTTTGGACTGACGCAGGAAAGAAGACTTTGCTGGTGTGGCCCAAGAGCAGGAGATCTGGGGCAGTCCGTGCTGAAATGACTGGTTGATGGGATTCTTGCCAGAGACCCCCTACCTTTGTGCCCCACCCAGGGAAGACAGCTGCAGCTCCAGCTTCCTGTCCTCTGAACCTATTCAGCCACCGCATTGGCCTGAGATGTCCTGCACTGCGGAGCCAGGCAATCACCGGTTTCTGGACTAATGCAGCCCAGAGGGTTGTCTGTTATATGAAAAGCAGTTTCATGGTAAAATAAGTCTGGGACACATGGACATGTTTAAGTAAACAAAGCTAAACCAGGTATTTTATGCCATAATCTTTCAATCTTTAGTAGGCTAAAATGCCTGGTAATTCCCAAAAGGAGAAAGAAGATTAAAGTGTAAGCATATTCAAACTTATCTGAACACATCACTTTTTTTTTTCAGAGTACTCAAAAGATTTAAATTTCTTGGATAGTTAGTTTGAGAATTCAAAGTGAAAGAAAGAATACAGACCTGTTAGATTCTCTCTTGTCACAAGCTCTTTGCATAAATCATTTCCTTTTGGAAAAATTCCCTCTGGCCCCACACACATACACCTTTTCCTGCTTAATGTCCATCATCCAGTTCTTACCTCACACTCAATTCTTCCTTGGCCATCTCTAAATTTTCTCAGGTCACCCATTTTACCTATTCATAGACTCTATCATTCATAGCCTTAACATGGGTGTATTTTTTTTAATTTGCATGGGTGATGATTTTATTAATAGGTCTTGCTCACTGGACTTTCCACGTCATGAAGATCACCACAATACTCCTCTCACCCAGCATGTATGGCAATAACATATGGCGAGCATTCAGTACACGCTGACTGAATGCGTGAGTGAGGTCTGCATGGTGCTTCAAAGAACACAGGGCCACCATTACCGTCCCTATCAGAAGCTTGGGACTCATCCATTAAAGGTGACTGATAACAGATGATTCTGATAGACTGCAGTCTCCACACACTCAGTCTTTCACAGACATGATGGGGTTATTTGGTGACGCTAAAGCTACTCATTTTGAACAGAGGTGTACTCAGATCCAGATAAGGAGCTCTCATCGACCCAGGCCCCAGGGCAAGACACCCGTGACCCCTCTGCCCCCAGCATGGGGAGCAGACAGCATGCTGACAAGTTTGGGTATGAATTCTTAGAAAGAGCCACTGTGAAGAGTCTCTGGAGTTTCAAATGAAGAACACAGTCCCTTCAAGGTCATTCTCCTGAACTGTTGAACTTCGGTGGACACCCAACGCTAGACTGAGGTATATACTGATTTTAAAATACCTATGAGAGATATTGATGTGGAGATGCCTAAGAGCCATGGGTTTTGAACTCAGGAAGGCAGTCTCAGATGGAGAAATAACTCTAAAGCCAGGAGTGTGGATATACCCAGGAAGGAACACGTTTTTTGTTTGGTTTCATTTTGTTTTTAAAAGAAGATAAGTAATTGTACATCTCCTGAGAAGTCAACTTTAAGGACAGGGGGAAGAAGCCAGAACAAATAAAGATGACTAGAAGTTCACCTTTTTGTTAAATCTAGCTGAGCATCTGTTATGCTATTGTTTACAATTTTACTTGGTTTGAAATACTTCAAAACAATTTTTAAAAGAATAGTGACCAAGATGACAGGAAGTAGACCAGGAGGAAGCTACTGAATTGAACCCAAGGACAGGTAGCATTTCATGCAGGGAAAGGTCAGTGATAACCTGAGAGGTCAAGAAAGATCAGGATTAAAGTCTGTCAGTTGCTTTGCCAGTTGAATGTTAGTTTGACTTACTAGGCAACGGTTTCAGGAGACGTGGGGCAGTTGACAAGTCTCATTTAGTATAAGGGTAAAAAGGAGAAAAGCAGCTGACTCTTAAAAAATAAAGTTCTTTATTATCTCACCTATCCATATGGTTGGAGGCAGGGCAGATTCAGGATTGTTTAATTCAGGTTTTGTCATCTTTCTGTTTTGTCATCCTCATCATTTTGGATTTTGTCTTCAGACATGTCCCCTCATGTTACAAGATGATTGGAGCAGCAATCATCAAGCATTAAACCCTTCAACAACAAAAACCAGAGCAAAGTTTTCAAAAGGAGCAATTTCCATTTCTTTTTGAAGGGAGGAAACTTCTCCAGTGAGACAGGGACCCTGGGCTTAGAGCAGGGTGAGGGCCTCTGGACAAAGCAGGGCAGGATATTTACAGTCAGAGCAATGTGACTACACGCAAGGAAACCCCCTACCAAAACTCTGTGTTGAACATTAATCTCTAGAGTCATTCTTCAGTGAGATCAGTTAATATTCCCCAGATAAAGAGTAGCACATGTTTTTATTATGCTAATCATTTGTAATCATGTGTCAGATTCACCTTAGCATGCTAAAGGCCCAGGCCTATGTGCTGTCTTTCCTCCTTCAGACCCAATGAGGTGATTTTGCAAACTGGGCAACTAATTTAGCCTGCAGACCCAGCTGTAAACAACATGGTAAAAGGCAGGAAGGATTCCACCTTAAAGATAAGATTGCATTTTAACACCCAGGAGGTTTAAGAAGTAAGATTCTTGACTTACTCTTTAGCAAACAGACAATACCTCAGCCCACGTCGGGGGCTGGGCAGGCGGCCTTTTGATATGCTCCCAGACCAAGATGCCGCTATCCCAGAGAGAAATCAAGGCAGGAAATTCCTTATGTTAAGTTAATTCTAAAGATTCAGGAACTACTTAACAAGTCCACACCCCTAAGCTTTTTTTCCATGTTCCCAAATATCCTCAGCTGCCTATAAAACCCCTAGACAACGCACCACCACGGGCTCTCTTGTCCCCTCCTGGCTCATGCCAGGAGCTCTGTCTGTCCTCTCACTGTATCTCTCAGTAAAAGTCTCCCTGGCTCTCCTACCTTAACTTTTGCTGAGTTTATTCTTCAACACTGCGAACAAGAACCCCGGCATCACCATCACACAGGAAACCTTCTCTCATTCTCACAGCCATAGTATTCCCATGCTCAGTTCTAGACAGACCGATCATCAGCAAGGCAGGTGGGCTGTGATAAATAACAGGACTCACTCCTTGAGCCTACAGATCGGAGCAATACCTTCTCCCAACACAATACAGCAAAAGATGAGCACCTGATAAAATATGGGCTCTGCAATGCTGGCAAGAAGCGTGGGAGCCAGGACACGGCTAGACCAGTTTTGAATACAAAGGACTTCTTAGTCCACTGAGAAGGGAGGAGGTTCGGAAGAGGGAGGGGAAAGTGGGGGGAAAGGTCAGATGCAGGTAACTGTTAGGAGTTGAGATGGAGTTGCTCCAGGTTTAAATAAATCAGGAATTGTAAGTGTGTATAAACAGAACTAGCTTCAGGTTGTCAGAGCTGGTTGGAGTCACTGGGGAAAGTCCAGGCCTCGTACAGTACCTAATTCCCAAACAGTTAATAGGAGAAGGGAAATTAGCTGTGCATGGATTTGAAAGGTTGACTAAGTGATACAGGATAGTGGAAATATGGTCTACTTCATGTAAATTTGGACTTCAAAAATCTTTACAGGTGCACATTTACTTAAATCATACTCATCTATAAAAATTAACATGCATATTAGACAGTGAATATGAGGAAAAAACAAACTTCACATAGAGCCTGGTATACAGTAGATCTTCAATAAATGTTGATTTCTGATTTGAATCCTACTTCTATACCATATCCACTAGAAGCCCAGTTATACCCAACACATTTACGTAGGTCCCTAGACTTTTTTGAGCCCACCTGCCTCCTGGCACTTGGTGGCTTTCTTGATTGAGATCCCCAGCCAGCTGTTGCAGCTTCTCCAGGGTAAGAACACAGTGAGGCATGGCTTTCCATGGCGCCCTCTATGGTCAGTGGAAGGTGCTTACCTTCTAGTAGCCTGACACCCGTCTCAGGGAAGAAGGTATGTGGTCTCTGGCCCAAGGCCTGCAGCCAGACTTCTGCAGTCCTGCCCAGGAAGACTGGATAACACCACCAGAAGTGAGGGAGTGTTAAACACTCACAGATTCTCATAGAGTCTCCACAGTGCGTCTTCAGCTACAAGTGCTCAGACTGCTAACCAACTGGGTCACTTGACTGAACTTGGACAAGCGAGTACAGAATAGAAGGATCTAGCAAAGAAATTCCTCTCCCTTTGCACACCATTCACTGACTCTTCCCTACAGCCTTCCCTGAGGCGGTCCCAGGACCAAGCAACCAGCTGCCGGTATCTCTGAAGCTGCCCTTTCTGGCTTATACAGAACATTTACCTTCCTCTTTTCCTGACCCACTTCCCTTTCCTCCTTCTTCATGCTGCTCTGAGATATTGCACCAGCTTTTCCACCCCCTTAAAGGGTTAAAATTGAGCATTTCCTCCACAGGCTCCGTTTTCTAGGGAACTCCAGTGAAGACTCAACAAACAGCTGGATTGCTGACCTATTTCGTACACACATCAAGTGTGCAACAATAAGGCTGCCTGCCAACACCCAAATGCACAACTCTGTCCCATGAAAACTGCTCACACAGCCGACCAACCTGCACCCTTAAATATCCAAACTTAGAAGGAATAACAGAATCATTTTAAAACAATCTATGAAAAATACTTAGCACAGGTCTGGAGCAAAACAGCCACTCACATAAGTATTCATTAGGTGTTCATTGATTTCCAGAAATTTCAGGGAGAACAAAGGACAACGAGGGGAGATATACAGCATTTGTTGGCCTTTATTGTGAGTATGTGCACAACAGGAGACAAACTAACATCCTGGATGAACTATAATAAATGTTTTCGTGTTCAGTATTGGATCACCTGGGGGGATTCCATGCAGCAATGGTAATGTGAGCCTATTGACAGAAATTCAAACCTCACAGAGAACAGCCTAATCCACGACCACTTGGGTGACGAAAAGCATACATTGCTCGAGATCAGCAGTGAGCCAGACCACAGCTGGCAGCTACCAAGTGAAAGGCAGCCGTGCCAGGGATGATGCAGCGTAATGTAGTCCAGGACTTGTCAATCCTCAGACAAGTCACCCATAAGCCCGCCTGCCCTAGTCTATGGCTGTATTGTGAATCCATACTTGAGAATGTCACACAGGTTATACTGCACTTAGTGCAACTGATTGTGGAATTAAATCTCCAGTGTTGCAATACAGATTATATTCAAAACCACCTCTAGTGGCTGCATGAAACTGAGATGTGTGTACAGTTCTAATTTACTCCAGAATCCTCAGAAGGTAAGTCATTTGGATATAATTCCTAATACTTCAGAATGAGCAACAACTAACTGTATGCACCTCAAAAATGCTTTTATTATAAAACAAAGCATCTAAACCTTTATAAACTTGAAAAATGTTGTAATTCCTATCCCTAAAATCATGTTAACTATTTAAAAATAACATTTCAAACATATCTAACTGCTGATAGCATCTTTCCCCAAAAGGCTGGTGAATAATAATTTAACATTATAGTATCTGAAACAATAATCTCATGAAGTGTACTATTATGATCATTTTACAGAGAAGGAAAATGAGTCTTAAAGAATGTAATTTTTTTGCCTCCAGCCATACAACATCAGATGTTGAACTAAAATTCTTTGATGCTTTGCCAAGTATTATTACCCCATAACATATTCTAAGCAAAGAAAGCAAATACTACTCAGTTTTTATTATATTCAGTTTTTATCCATTCATTCATCGAATATTTATTTAGCACCTTTTATCTTTGAGTATTTTCTGGTACATGCCGTCTCATGTAACATATTTTATACAACTCAACTCCGCACAATTAACTTAAGAAGTAAGTAGAGTCAGTGGTGCTATCATTGTTTTATCTTTTTACTGAGCACTTGCTATGTGTTATGAAGTGTATTATGTTAAGCCATTTAACCCTCAAAATAATCCTTAAACCTCTCCAGATGATACAATTACCCTATAGAGACGTGAATCAAAGTTCCTGGACTCCAAGCCTATGACCCCATCCATGGCCTATTTTATAGTGGGAAAACTAAGAGCTCAGAAAATATATATTATTGAAAGTCAGAACTTGAAAGACTAAAGAATCAAACCCAATTCTTTTAGCTGCAGAATTTAATATTTAATTTATAAAAGTTCGATTTTAAGCCTCTGATATTTAGGACTAAATCTCAAAATGTAAGTAGTAGTAAAGAAAAAAAAAACACTGCTATGATAAACACAAGTTACAATCTTTTATCCCAGTCGAAGGAAGAGATTAAGACTTCCCTATATCCTTTGTACATGACCTTCATTATTGAAAAGCTGATTCAGGGTATAAAATTTTGGAATTAAGACAAATTCAAATACATTCCTTTCAGGGCATAACTTTCCAGTTTCAGGAAGAATGGTTACACAAGTGAAAGAATGGGAAAGAACAGACCCTAAGTACAGGCATCGGCATCATTTAACTGCAGCCCATTTTCTTGCTTTACTATTTCAGCCACAGTCCGCTCATGCTACTGTCAAGGTCATGAATAGTCAGAGCAAGATGTCATAATGCACAAAAATCCATAAAAAGAAAAAGAGAAGATGAATATCTTCCTTTCTTTGCTTTTATTTTCAAAGTTTAGAGAATTCAGAGTCACTTGCAAGATGGAAACCAACTGCTTTAAGTTTTGATGCCATCTTAGAGGGATTCAAAGAAGGGGCTAGGATTCAAGGTCTCCCTTTGAAGTGAAAAAAGGACCCTCAAGAAGATTGGTTTTTGTCTTGCATTAGTGATCTTTCCTAAAAGTCACTAATATCTAATTTTCTTTTCAGCCTAGCACATAAATGTGTGCTGTATACAGTTCAGAACCATGTCATGTGCAATCTCTCTTGCAGAGACTTTACCAAATGCCATTATTTATGCTTGGAAAAAGTGACATACACAAACAAAAATGGAAGATAATATCAGAAGTAGAATTTTTTTAAGTTATTGGGAAATAATCTCCTCTTGATCTACTGAGCAGCATATTGATGAGATACTTCTTTGAGGCTAAGCTGGTTTTAGTGGAGAATCAGTATAGCTGTTCCATTTTACTCTACTAACCACTTAACATTTAATGTTATATTTCCTTAAATGTTTCCAAGTACCTGGAACATTGGGGTAGGTGCTTTGAACAAGTTTACATTTTAATCACCTCTGCTATTCGATTCATCCCCATACTCCCTCTCATAGCACATGCTAGTGTAACTTCTAAACTCCTGAATACAACATATAAGGTCCATTGTCAGCTGACCCCTACCTCCCTGGCCAGCCTCATCCTTTGTCATCCCTTTGTCTCCTCAATTATTTCCTTTCTAAGCCAGAACTGTAACTTCTATTTGCAGTTGAGGAAATGCATCAGCCCTATCACCCCTGGACCTGTGTACATGCACAAGCTGGCGGAGCTGCCCCCCACTTCTCCTTCCCTGGCCGACTGTGACTCCTACTGCAGCCAGGGACTAGCTGACCCACTGTGTGTCTTCATGGTGCTCAGTGTGTGTCTCTACCCCAAGAGCCCTCAAAGCTAGTATGTATTTTGTTCTTACTCTGTGCCAGCCACAGTTAGTCTTCTGAACAAATCTAGGAGGTTGCTACTATTGCTATCTCCATTTTTCAGATTTAGTAACTTTAAGTACATTCTTCAAGGTCACACAGGATTCAAATCCAGGTCTGATTGCAGGTCTCTTCTTAAGTATGTTATTTCTAAATGTCATAATGTATTGTGATGCTGACTAGAAACTCACTGCCCTCATCTTTAATGTGAAAACGCATCCATTAGCACATTATGGAAAAAAATTTTCCACATACCTTGCTGAAGAAAAAATAACCCATGTCGATAGAATTATTTGATCACCAAATAGTGTATACCCATCATTGTTTCTAATTAATGCTTTCTTTTTCCTAAGAGATTAATTACCATCTAACCTGGCAAAGGATAGAATTCTGCCAAAAACCATCACCGAAGTTTGCATGCTGTGATTTCTACATTCACCTTGGCTTCTTTCTAACACTTTCTTAACTGGGTCATTCACCTTTCTGACTTCTCATGCTTCCTAATAGAGTAATGATATGTTTCTGTGAGCCTATCTTTACGTGTTTTCAGCATCCGAGTTTGAAATGTGTTTATCTGATTTAGATGTCTGAATGCATCTGTTACAGCTGGAGGTGCTGTTGCATCTCTGCCCCAGACTAAAGTTTGAGTTCCTTTCTTTGTGTCAGTTCTGTCCTTTCTGTTTGCATACTACTTTCCTTGATGTAGAAAGTAGCAATTGGAGTTGAGTTGTCCTGCTGTTTTCTCCTAGCTGGTGCATTTATCCGGCTTTCTCGGGAGCAAGCCTAACCCTGTTTCGCTCAGTTACTTCCTCTACATACAAATAAAAAGACCATTTTGGTTGTGATTAGTATTTGGCAAGGTTTGCCCCAATCTGTCTTTGGCATTTTAATACCATTGTTTCAATTCCCAACCACCTAACATATTCAAAGAGATTAATCCATTCAAAGGACCCCAGATCTGTCAATTCTCTTGTTCAAAACACAGAAAAGGTCATTTCAGGTCCTAGCTGAAAAGTCCAGAGGGACAGGTGACTGCTTATTTTTTCAGCCTTACCTTAGCTATGCAGACCTTGTCCTAGAAGCACCGAAGGCAATATGACTACAGATTCACTTTATTACTGTTTATGATGCCTTAGGCTCAATTCTCAGATTCCCATTTCACACCAGAATTTATTTACCAACATAAACATGCACAGCTCAAAGTCCTCTCTTTTTCAGGAAAGAGAGCAGCAAACCAATCTATAGAGTTCCCATTGGCCTTAAAATCAGAACACATCAGGAGAGCCTTGTTAGATGAATTTAGCAGCAGGGAAGCCTGTAGCTCATCAGCTTTCTGTTCCTCAAAAGTAGGTACTTCCTGCAGTCAAGAGGAATTATTCCTGAAGATTTCTGGTCATGGGGATATTTTCATTACCTTAAAAAAATGTCAGAATGAGACAAAAGAAAAGTCCTCATATTTGTTTTCCCATATGTTACATTTGATTTAAATGCCCTTTGATCTACTCTGAGTGTACTAATCAGTAAGTGAAAATCATATATTCAAATAAAATCCAAGCGAGTGGTATTTTTAATTTGTCCTCTAAACAAACATTTAGACAATTGATAGCGGTCTGGGTGCTGTGGTAGGTGCACAGATAAATGCAAGACACGTAGGTCTTTGACGTCAAGGCGGAGTAAGCACTGTGGTGAAGCAAGACATATTCTTGGGGTACGGTGAGGAAGGACCATGAGTGACAAGCCAGAGGAGGGACAGATGTGAGCCTCCTGGCCGTGTTGAGGACGACCTCTTAGCAGAAAGACATGAGAAGAGAATTCACTGTTATTGGGTACCTGTTATATGCTGCAGACCCTGATTAAGCACTCAACAAATTCCATCTTATTTAATCTTCTCCACCTCCATTTTATATGGACAGTATTCCCCCTTCATTCTTAGATGAGAATAAAGCTTGACACATTAAGCAGCCTGTCTACATTTTGTGAGTGACAGGATACTCAAAATCTGTCTAATTCCAAAATGCTTATTCACTCCTCACATCATTTTGCCTTCCAGGGGTCACGTAGGCCATGTGGTAAGGGACCACTGCGCAAATTTTAAAAGGATATGCCACAAAGGAGTTTCTAGGCAGAAAAGAGAAAGGAGGCAATTCCAGGCAGAGGGACCAATATTTTGAAAAGAAAAATACACAGAATAATGTAAGAAAAAGAAGAACTTTAAAAATAAACTTAAATTATGTTAAACATATTCCCCATCAAGATCTAAATGTGGAAGGTTTATTATGAGTATTGCCCTCTGTCTATGCTGTGCCCTTCTCTGTAAGTTCCCATGCCTATCTGAAATTTTTAGATATCTATCATCATGATGTGTCTAAGGATAAAGATAATAAATAATGAGGTTTTTAAGTGCCAAAGACATTCTAAAATCTGAATATACATTAATCTTTCACAAGGATCTTCTGAGGCAAGGAGCATTATTATCCCCATTTTAAAGACAAGAACATTGCTATAACCCCATTTTAAAGACAAGGAAATTAGGTAATTTGCCCTGGGTTCTAGAACTAGGAAGCAGTGGAGTTGTAATCTGAATAGAAAAGCCAGCTCTTATTCTCTACACAGTACAGCCTCCTCAGTTTTAAGTCAATTATAGAAGCATCTTAAGAATCAAATGGTTATTCACAGGAGAAAAGACATAAAATGTGATAACAAATAAAAAATTTGGAAGGCTGTATAGGCCAGACTGGGCTGTACCATCTCTCATTTCATCAACCTTGAGAGTTTATTCAAATTACATGTTGCCAAGCAAAAACTACTCCTTCTCACACTGCTCCGTTTTTCCTCCCCTTGTAGCTTTGTTTTGCAAGGTAATAAGATGACTATTAACTGCACTCACTTGCTAGAAATATACAGTGTCCATTTATAGAAATATAATCACATACACATGTCAAGCAATAGAGCATTTCAGCTTTTCAAAGCATTCCTTTATTTCTTTGAGGAAGATACATGTGTGTCATTAAGAATTATATGGGCTAAGGCTATATTACTTCTATGGAGGAGCAGCCTTGTAATATCAAACTTCCTGTACTCCTATACATAATAACTATAGATTCAGGGAAAAACAGAAACACAAACCAAACACTCCAAGGATCTGGAAAGTGTGAACAAAGCAGATGAATTTTATAGGGAGAGTTGAAACTTGGAGGAAGTGACTGGCATACAGTGTCCTGTTTTGTGGCTTTGTCCTGATGACAGTCATAGTCACATCAATGGAAAAGAGTGGCTAAAACTCCAATAGAAAATCCACCATATTTCTGGCTGGGGAAACCAGAAGAAGAAACATGGGGCAATCAGGGTAACCAGAGAGTAAGGAGGAATTCAGGAGAGAAAAGAGCTAGTGATCAAAGCTGCTTCCCACTGCAGATGGTTTGAAGTTTGAGTCTAATCAAGTTAATTGCTCTTAAAACAAAACAATAGCACTCTTTGAAGAAATACAGCAGAATTCAGAGAATCCTAAGCAAAGCATGCCCACCATCCATGACAGTAGGCATGACTATGCTATATTCAAAGGTCTAGGAAAATGTGACCCATGCACAAGCCAAAGGAAAATAAGTATAAGCCAATAAAGTCAAAAACAAAGACTTTAGAGCAGCTATTATAAATGTGCTCATTGAAGTAAAGGAGAATATGCTTGTAATGCATGAAACATAGTTTTAGTTTAGAAATATAAACAAATATAAACTGTATGAAATTTTAGCATTAAAAATATTTAACTCAACAAAGAGGAGACAATCTGAATTAAAAATGGGCATACAGTAGACAGATAGAAAAACAGAAAGAATATATACAGATGACAAGTAAGTGCATGAAAAAATGTTCCACATTATATGTCATTAGGAAAATGCAAATGAAAAGCAATGAGATAATGCTACATGCATATTAAAAGAGCCAAAATCCAGAACACTGACAACACTGAATGCTGGTGTTGTCACATTGCCCCCCAAAATAAGCCAAGAGATAAATTATAAGAAATAAAAAAGCATTGACATAATCCAAAGGAAAAAAGAAAAAGAAGCAAGAAAGAGCAAGAAAAAAGGAAACAAAAAATATAAAAATGATATAAATACAGGCATATCAGTGATTATACTGGGTACTAATGTATCCTCCAGTATGTGTATCAGTTACAAATGAAAAAACAACTTCACAGTGGAGAAACCTAGACACTAACTTAACCAAGTGATTATGGTCATTATAAGGCAGCATATCAGCATCATGTAACCTCAGTATGATACACTGTGCAAGACAAGTCACTTTTGCAGTACTGTTGCCTGAAATGCATGACCTCAGTTTAATAGAGAGAAAACATCAGGCAAACCCAGATAAAGGGCCTCTTAAAAAAGAGTTGACAAGTACTTTTCAAAAGTGAATACGATATTGAAAGACAGAAAAGACTACAGAACTGCCACAGATTGGAGTAGACAAAGGGGATCAACAACTAAATGTGACATAGGATCATTGTCTGGATCCTGGAACAGAAAAAAACATTAATGAAAAAGCTTGTGAGATACAATAAAGTTTACATATTAGTGGAGTATTGTGTCAATATTAATTTCTTAACTTATTTTTATTGTGGCATTATGTATGTAATAAGATCCCATTAGGGCAAACTAGGTGAAGTTATACAGGAAATCTTTGAACCCTGTTTGCCACTTTTCTGAAAGTCTAAAATCATTTAGAAATCAAAGTTTAAAAGGTACTAAATGGATAAATATTACAATAAAATTAAAATATAGATATTATACCCCAAGCCTGCACCCACTCCAGGTCTGGCCATGCTTCTGGAGAGTCTCTGGTATGCGCATTCTGCAGCATCATCCCCTGGGGCCCCCAGAGCAGCACATCCTGCCAGAGCTGCTGGGCACATGCAATCTCCACAGAAGATGTTCCTACCCAAGGCCATTCCTTCACAACCAGGATAGGCTGATGTTCCACATAATTTATAAAAACAAAAAACAGAAAGTCAAACAAAATGAGAGACAGAGGAATAGGGCAAATGAAAGAACAAACTGAAACACAGGAAAAAAGAAAAAAATAATGAATGGAGACAGTAATTACCTAGTAAAGAGTTTAGAGTAATGGTCATAAAGGTACCCACCAAACCCAGGAGAGGATTAGAGGACCACAATGAGAACATCAACAAAGAGTTAGAAAATGTAAGAAAAAACTAATCAGAGTTGAAGGAGACAGGGAGAAAAATGAAAACACTAGAAGGAATTAATGGCAGATTAGATGATATAGAAGAACAGACCAGTGATTTGGGAGACAGAACACTGGGTATCACCCAACTAGAACAGCACAAGAAAAGAGATTTTTAAAAAATAAGGATAGTTTAAGGGACCGCTAGGACAACATCAAGTGAACTAACATTTGCATTATAGGACTCACAGAAAGAAAAGACTAAAAAAAAAAAAGTTGAAAATTTATTTGAAGAAATAATGATTGAAAACGTCCCTAACCTGGGGAAGGACACAGACATCTAGTTCCAGAAAGCACAGAGTCTCAGATAAAAGGAATCCAAAGAGATCAATGCCAAACATATTATAATTAAAATGTCAAAGGTTAAATATAAAGAGATTATCTTAGAGGCAGCAAGAGAAAAATAAATAGTTACATACAAGGGAAACCCCATAAAGACTATCAGGTTATTTCTTCAGTAGAAACACTGCAGGCCAGAAGGAAATGGCAGGATATACTTAAAGTGCTGAAAGGGAAAACCTTAGAACCAAGAATATTCTACCTGGCAAGGTTATCATTCAGAACTGAAGGACGGAAAAAGAGTTTCCCAAATAACTGAAAATTAAAGGAGTTCAACACCACTAAACCAGCCTTACAAGAAATGTCACAGGGTCCCTTTTAAGTGGAAAAGGAAAGGGCAGAACTAAAAGAAGAAAATAGATGAAAGAAAGAAATCTCACTGGTAAAGGCAATGGACCAGCCCCTTAAAAAGCCAGTATGAAGGTTAAAAAACTAAAATAGTAAAATCAACCATAACTGTAATATGTAATTAAGAGTCCAAAAAATGAAAAGATGTAAAACACGATGTCAAAAAAGTAAAGGTGGCAGGGAAGCAAGAATATAGTGCATTTAGAATGCATTAGAATTTAACTGACTATAAGCTTAAAATGGATGCTCTATATATAGGTTGTTACATATGAACCTCATAGTAATCACAAACCAAAAACCTATAACAGGTACAAAAAAAATGAAAGAACCCAAATAAAACACTAAGAAGAACATCTAACCATGAGGGAAGGAGCCAAGGGAAGAACAGAAAAGAAATAACAAAACAATCAGAAAATAGACTCAGAACCAAGATGGTGGCATGAGTAGGACAGTGGGAATCTTCTCCCAAAAACATATATATTTTTGAAAATACAACAAATACAACTAAACCTAAAAGAGAGACCAGAAGACACAGGACAACAGCCAGACTACACCCACACCTGCAAGAACCCAGCGCCTCATGAAGGGGGTAAGACACAAGCCCCGGCACAGCGGGACCCGAGCACCCCTCCCCCAGCTCCCGGCGGGAGGAGAGGAGTTGGAGTGGGGAGAGGGAGTGAGCCCAGGACTGCTGAGCACCCAGCCCCAGCCATCTGCACCAAAGCGCAGAGACAGTGCATGCGTGGGGTGCTGGAAACTAGGGAGGCAGGACAGTAAGACTTGTGAGCAGGTCCGGAAGCCGGCGCCCCTGTGACAAAGAAAAGTGAGGGCTTTTTGAAAGTCTTAAAGGGACAGTGACCCCACAGCTAGACGGAAGCATCCCAGGTCACAGTCCAGCAGCTGGAAATTCCAGGGAACACCAGGCGCACTAACCCCCTGGGTAACAGCTCTGAGACCCTTCACAGAGGTAAACAACCAAACAGCCGCCTGTCCATTACCCTTCCGGGGCCCCGCCATAGCAGAGAAGCAGCCTGAGGCTGGCCATGCCCACAGCAAGGGACCTTCCTCAATACCGGCCGGGCAAGATACAGAGACCCAGTCTACATGCAACTGCCCAACACAAGCCACTAGGGGTCGCAGTTGTCCCAGTAAAGAAAGGCCAGGAGCCAAGTGGAAAACTGATAGATGGGTCAATAGCACTCCACTGCACCTATCAACATGAAAAGGCAAAAAAATTTGATCCAGACAAGACTAACCCAGACAGCTTCAACATCTTCTACATCTTCCCCTGAGAAGGAACCTGGGGAGATAGATTTAACCAGTACACCTGAAAAAGAATTCAAAACAAAAGTCATAACGATGCTAATGGACTTGCAGAGAAATATGCAAGAACAAAGTAGGGAGGATACAGAAATAAAACAAGCTCTGGAAGGACTTCAAAGCAGAATGGACGAGATGCAAGAGACCATTAATGGACTAGAAAACAGAGAACAGGAATGCAGAGAAGCTGATGCAGAGAGAGATAAAAGGATGTCCAGGAATGAAAGAATTTTAAGAGAACTGTGTGACCAATCAAAACAGAACAATATCCGCATTATAGGGGTACCAGAAGAAGAAGAGAGAGAAAAAGGGATAGAAAGTGTCTTTGAAGAAATAATTGTTGAAAACTTCCCCAAACTAGGGGAGGAAATGGCCTCTCAAACCACAGAGGTACACAGAACTCCCATGACAAGGGATCCAAGGAGGGCAACACCAAGACACATAATAATTAAAATGGCAAAGATCAAAGACAAGGACAGAGTATTAAAGGCAGCCGGAGAGAAAACAAAGGTCACCTACAAAGGAAAACCCATCAGGCTATCATCAGACTTCTCAACAGAAACCCTACAGGCCAGAAGAGAATGGCATGATATACTTAATGCAATGAAACAGAAGGGCCTCGAACCAAGACTACTGTATCCAGCACGATTATCATTTAAATATGAAGGAGGGATTAAACAATTCCCAGACAAGCAAAAGTTGAGGGAATTTGCCTCCCACAAACCATTTCTACAGGGCATCTTACAGGAACTGCTCTAGATGGGAGCACTCCTAAAAAGAGCACAGAACAAAACACCCAACATATGAAGAAGGGAGGAGGAGGAATAAGAAGGGAAAGAAATAAAGAATCATCAGACCGTGTATATAATAGCTCAATAAGCGAGTTAAGTTAGACAGTAAGATAGTAAAGAAGCTAACCTTGAACTTTTGGTAACCACAAACTTAAAGCCTGCAATGGCAATAAGTACATACCTTTCAATAATCACCCTGAATGTAAATGGACTGAATGCACCAATCAAAAGACATAGAGCAATAGAATGGATAAAAAACCAAGACCCATCCATATGCTGCTTACAAGAGACTCACCTCAAACCCAAAGACATGCACAGACTTAAAGTCAAGGGATGGAAAAAGATACTTCATGCAAACAACAGAGAGAAAAAAGCAGGTGTTGCAATACTAGTGTCAGACAAAATACACTTCAAAATAAAAGTAACAAAAGATAAAGAAGGACATTACATAATGATAAAGGGCTCAGTCCAACAAGAGGATATAACCATTATAAATATGTATGCACGCAATACAGTAGCACCAACATATGTGAAACAAATACTAACAGAATTAAAGGAGGAAACAGAATGCAATGCATTCATTTTGGGAGACTTCAACACACCACTCACTCCGAAGGACAGATCTACCAGACAGAAAATAAGTAAGGACACAGAGGCACTGAACAACACACTAGAACAGATGGACCTAATAGACATCTACAGAACTCTACATCCTACAGCAACAGGATACACATTCTTCTCAAGTGCACATGGAACATTCTCTAGAATAGACCACATACTAGGCCACAAAAAGAGCCTCAGTAAATTCCAAAAGATTGAAATCCTACCAACCAACTTTTCAGACCACAAAGGCATAAAACTAGAAATAAACTGTACCAAGAAAGCAAAAAGGCTCACAAACACATGGAGGCTTAAAAACACGTTCCTAAATAATCAATGGATCAATGACCAAATCAAAGTGGAGATCCAGCAATATATGGAAACAAACGACAACAACAACACAAAGCCCCAACTACTGTGGGATACAGCAAAAGCAGTCTTAAGAGGAAAGTATATAGCAATCCAGGCATATTTAAAGAAGGAAGAACAATCCCAAATGAATGGTCTAATGTCACAATTATCGAAATTGGAAAAAAAGAAGAACAAATGATGCCTAAGGTCAGCAGAAGTGGGGACATAATAAAGATCAGAGAAGAAATAAATAAAATTGAGGAGAATAAAACAATAGCAAAAATCAATGAAACCAAGAGCTGGTTCTTCAAGAAAATAAACAAAATAGATAAGCCTCTAGCCAGACTTATTAAGAGGAAAAGAGAGTCAACACACATCAACAGAATCAGAAACAAGAAAGGAAAAATCACGATGGACCCCACAGAAATACAAAGAATTATTAGAGACTACTATGAAAACCTATATGCTAACAAGCTGGGAAACATAGGAGAAATGGACAACATCTTAGAAAAATACAACCTTCCAAGACTGACCCAGAAAGAAACAGAAAATCTAAACAGACCAATTAACAGCAACGAAATTGAAGCAGTAATCAAAAAACTACCAAAGAACAAAACTCCCGAGCCAGATGGATTTACCTCGGAATTTTATCAGACATACAGAGAAGACATAATACCCATTCCCCTTAAAGTTTTCCAAAAAATAGAAGAGGAGGGAATACTCCCAAACTCATTCTATGAAGCCAACATCACCCTAATACCAAAACCAGGCAAAGACCCCACCAAAAAAGAAAACTACAGACCAATATCCCTGATGAACGTAGATGCAAAAATACTCAACAAAATATTAGTAAACCGAATTTAAAAATACAACAAGAGGATCATACACCATGACCAAGTGGGATTCAGCCCAGGGATGCAAGAATGGTACAACATTCGAAAGTCCATCAACATCATCCACCACATCAACAAAAAGAAAGACAAAAACCACATGATCATCTCCATAGATGCTGAAAAAGCATTTGACAAAATTCAACATCCATTCATGATAAAAACTCTCAGCAAAATGGGAATAGAGGGCAAGTATCTCAACATAATAAAGGCCATATAAGATAAACCCACAGCCAACATCATACTGAACAGCGAGAAGCTGAAAGCTTTTCCTCTGCGATCGGGAACAAGACAGGGATGCCCAGTCTCCCCACTGTTATTCAACATAGTACTGGAGGTCCTAGCCACAGTAATCAGACAAAACAAAGAAATACAAGGAATCCAGATTGGTAAAGAAGAAGTCAAACTGTCACTATTTGCAGATGACATGATATTGTACATAAAAAACCCTAAAGACTCCACTCTGAAACTACTAGAACTAATATCGGAATTCAGCAGAGTTGCAGGATACAAAACTAACACACAGAAATCTGTGGCTTTCCTATATACTAATAATAAACTAATAGAAAGAGAAATCAGTAAGACAATTCCATTCACAATAGCATCAAAAAGAATAAAATACCTAGGAATAAACCTAATCAAGGAAGTGAAAGACCTATACCCTGAAAACTATAAGACACTCCTAAGAGAAATTAAAGAGGTCACTAACAAATGGAAATTCATCCCATGCTCCTGGCTAGGAAGAATTAATATCGTCAAACTGGCCATCCTGCCCAAAGCAATATACAGATTCGATGCAATTCCTATCAAACTACCAACAGCATTCGTCAATGAACTGGAACAAATAGTTCAAAAATTCATATAAAAACACCAAAGACGCCGAATAGCTAAAGCAATCCTGAAAAGGAAGAATAAAGTGGGGGGATCTCACTCCCAACTTCAAGCTCTACTACAAAGCCACAGTAATCAAGACAATTTGGCACAAGGACAGATGCACAGACCAATGAAACAGAATAGAGACTCCAAACATTAACCCAAACATATATGGTCAACTAATATTCGATAAAGGGACCATGGACATACAACGGGGAAATGACAGTCTCTTCAACAGATGGTGCTGGCAAAACTGGACAGCTACATGTAAGAGAATGAAACTGGATCACTGTCTAACCCCATACACAAAAGTAAATTCAAAATGGATCAAAGACATGAATGTAAGTCATGAAACCATAAAATTCTTAGAAAAAACATAGGCAAAAATCTCTAAGACATAAACATGAGTGACCTCTTGTTGAACATATCTCCCCGGGAAAGGGAAACAAATGCAAAAATGAACAAATGGTACTATATCAAGCTGAAAAGCTTCTGTACAGCAAAGGACACATCAATAGAACAAAAAGGTATTCTACAGTATGGGAGAATATATTCATAAATGACAGATCCAATAAAGGGTTGACATACAAAATATATAAAGAGCCCACACACCTCAACAAACAAAAAGCAAATAACCCAATTAAAAAATGGGCAGAGGAGCTGAATAGACAGTTCTCTAAAGAAGAAATTCAGATGGCCAACAGACACATGAAAAGATGCTCCACATTGCTTGTCATCAGAGAAATGCAAATTAAAACCACAATGAGATTTAGTCTCACACCAGTAAGGATGGCTACCATCTAAAAGACAAACAACAACAAATGTTGGCAAGGTTGTGAAGAAATGGGAACCCTCCTACACTGCTGGTGGGAATGTATATTAGTTCAACCATTGTCAAAAGCAATATGGATGTTCCTCAAAATGCTCAAAATAAAAATACCATTTGACCCAGGAATTCCACTTCTAGGAATTTACCCCAAGAATGCAGTGCTCCAGTTTGAAAAAGACAGATGCACCCCTATGTTTATCACTGCACTATTTACAATAGTCAAGATACGGAAGCAACCTAAATGTCCTTCAGTAGATCAATGGATAAAGATGATGTGGTACATATACACAATGGAATATTACTCAGCCATAAGAAAAAAACAAATCCTACCATTAGCAACAGCATGGATGGAGCTAGAGGGTATTATGCTCAGTGAAATAAGCCAGGTGGAGAAGGACAAGTACCAAATGATTTCACTCATATGTGGAGTATAAGAACAAAGGAAAACTGAAGGAACAAAACAGCAGCAAAAGCACAGAACCCAAGAATGGACTAATAGTTACCAAAGGGAAAGGGACTGGGGAGGATGGGTGGGAAGGGAGGGATAAGGGCGGGAAAAAAAGAAAGGGGGCATTACGATTAGCATGTATAGTGTGGAGGGGGCACAGGGAGGGCTGTGCAACACAGAGAAGACAGGTAGTGCTTTTATAGCATCTTACTATGTTGATGGACAGTGACTGTGAAGGGGTATGTTGGGGGGACTTGGTGAAGGGGGGAGCCTAGTAAACATAATGTCCTTCATGCAATTGTAGATTAATGATACCAAATAAAAAATTAAAAAAAACAATCAGAAAATAATGAACAAAAGGACAATAAGTTCATACCGATAAAAAATTACTTTAAATGTAAATGAACTAAATGTTCCCATCAAGAGACACAGGGTGACTGAATGGATGAAAAAAAAAAAAAACAGGTGCCACTTATATGCTGCCTATGAGAGGTGCACTTCAGATCTAAAGATACACATAAACTAAAAGTGAAGGGGATGAGATAGATAATCCATGCAAATGGAAACAAAAGGAAAGCTGGAGTAGAAATACTAGTATCAGACAAAATAGACTATAAACAAAGACCGTAACAAAAGACAATAATAGGAGACTATAATATCCCACTTATATCAATGGATAGATCACCCAGACAGAAAATTGATGAGGAAACATTGGCCTTAAATGACACACTACGCCAGATGGACTTAATGGACATATACAGAACATTTCATCCAATAACTGCAGAATGCACATTCTTTTCAAGTGCACATGGAACTAACATTCCCCAGAATAGATCATATTATGCCACAAAACAACTCTTGATAAATTCAAGAAGACTGAAATCATATCAAGCATCTTTTCCAACCACAGTGGTATGAAACTAGAGATCAATTATAAGAAAACTGGAGAAGTCACAACTATATGTTGACTAAACAGCATGCTACTAGACAATCAAAAAGTCAGTAAGAAACCAAAGGGGAAATAAAAATTACCTTGAGATAAATGAAAATAGAAACAAAACTTTCCAAAATTTATGGGATGCAGGAAAAGCAGTTCTAAGAAGGAAGTTCACAGCAATACAGGCCTACCTCAAGAAACAAGAAGACTCAATCTAACTTTACTCTTAAAGGGACTAGAAAAAGAACAAAGAAAGCCCACAGTTAATATAAGGAAGGAAATAATATAGATCACAGTGGGAATTGGTGAAATAGAGAGTAAAGATATTATTTTAAAACATAAAACAATGCTTTTAATCTCATTTTTAGTTTTTGAGTGTATAGATATTTTAATAAAAGTGTGTTGTATATTGTTAGTTTTATGTAAATTAAAATTTAAAATTTCTCAGTTTCACATTCTAATACAGTAAATATTGACAGGCATAATGTACATAAACAAAAAAAGCTTTTTGTATCTTCCATAATTTTTAAGAGGTCCCAAGACCAAAAAGAAAAAAGAAAAAATTGAAAATTACTGGAATAGAGTCAAAAGTAGATCCATATGTTGATTGAAATATGGAAAAGATTTCAACAAAGGTGCCAAAAAATTCAGTAGATGGAGGAAAATCTTCCCAACAGATAATTTAAAAAATATTTGGATATCTGTCCAATGGAAAAAATAAGAACACTTAACACCTTCACCATAAAAAGTAATAATAATTCTAAATGGATCACAGACTTGAATATAAAAAACACAATTATAAAACTTCTAGAAAAAAACATTAAAAAATAGCATGCCATTGGAGTAGGTAAAAATTTATTAGCTAGTATGCAAAAACACAAATCATAAAAGAAAAAATTAAATGTACTTTATCAAAAGTAAAAACATTGATCTTGAAATTAACTTTAACAAAAATAAAAAGGCAAGTCAATGAATAAGAGAAAAATTTGCAATGCTTATATTTGTCAAAGAACTCGTATACATATTAAAAAAAGAAACATTTTACTCAATACGATTACAACCCAATAAAAATGGGCAAAATATTTAATAGCACATCACAAATGAAAATATATAACTGATAAGCACAAGAAAATATGCTCACAATCATTAGTCTTTAGAGAACGGCAAATTAAAGCCATAATTAGATACCACTTGATGCCCATTTAGAATGGCTAAACTCAAAATGACTACAATACCAAGCCTTGGTAAGGATATAGGGCAACTAGAACACTCGTATACTGCTAAGGGGAATTTAACATGATGCAACCACTTTGGAAAATTGTCAGTTTCATAAAAAGTTAAACATCTACATAATGTATCACTCAGCCATTCCATTCATAGATATTTTCACAAAGAAATGAAAACCTTTGTCCACACAAAGTCTTCTGCACAGATATTCATAGCACCTTTATTCACAATATTAAAAAACTGGAAATAACCAAATGTCAATCAACAGGTGAGTGATTATGCAAATTGTGATATTTTCATGCGATGGCTAGGGAGTGATAGAAAGAAAGGAACTAATGATGCACACAACAGCATGAATCAACCCTAAAGCATTATCTTGGGTAGAAGAAGCTCAGTAGTATGTGTGATTCTATGAGTCTATATTTATACTAAATTCTCAAAAGTACCATTTAACCTACAGCAATCAAAGAAAAAAGACCACACCAATGCCTGCCTGAAGTTGTGGGTATCAGAAAGAATGGACTGCAACAGAGAAATGGGACACAGGGAAATCTATTGAGGATGATGGACATGTTCTGTATATAATTGTGGAGGTGATTTCATAGGTAGAAGCTGTCAAAACTGATCAAAATGGGTGTGGTATACTGTACATAAACTGATACACATTTTTAAAAAAGAATTAAGTCTATAAAAGTGAGATCTAAATTTCTAACCAACATTTATTTGCGCAGACACACACACGCACTGGTGAGAGCTACATAACCATTCCATCACTCAGTTTACTCATTCAACAAATGAGTTTGTGATGTGAAAAGTATTAGAACTGAAGAACATACCTTGACCATTTATAATCTAACACTGAGAACAATGGTACAATCAGACGACAGGAAACCTTATTAAGGCAGCATGCTGAGAGAGGGTATCATATCCTGTCTTTTTCCAATCAACATCACAATTGTGATTACAATTATATAATGGTCTCTGCCCAATTCAGATATCTCCCTCTTTTTAAAAATCATTCTTAATAGATTGTTAATTCAAAACTGCATAACGTCAACAAATGGATTAATTCAGAGTAAAAGTCACACTGTGAAATGAATTGTACAATTTTTACCAAGAGTCAACTAAAGCAAACATACCAATTATTATTAAAAAATAATACATACCTCTACTGTTAGCCAATCCTCCTGAAAAAGCTTATAAAACATTAACCATTCATACATGAAAACAAGGTCTCTGTCTCTGTTCTCTGTAGTTTATTGTTCTGATCTTTTTGCCTAGAGTAGGTTCTGCAAGTCTGAATCAAGCGGAGAGGGGTGGGATGGGCAGCAGGGAGCTGTGGAAGTCTCCTTAATCAGGGGTTTGCGTACAAAATCAAGAATAGAATGTGAAGGGTGTCCATAGGCAGAAGAGAAGTACAACTGGGTCATCAGAGAAAGAATAAGGCCTATGAACAGGAAGGAGCTGCAGTCCAAGGCCATGGGATTAGAGAATATGAAATTAGGTAGTGATTTGTTTGCACACAGTCCTACATCAGTACCTGCAGTTGGACTTAGCGCCTCCCGCATGATGCAAGCAAGTGTGTCAGTGGCACTGAAAAGGCAGGCAGGAGAGATTAAAGTCACTGCAATGTTGAGAATTACAGAGCTCTCCTTCTCTTCAGTGCATATTTGCTAACTAGATATATATTATTTTTAGTAATAATTGTTATGTTTGCTTAAGTTGACTCTTGGTAAAATGTACAATTCATTTCACAGTGAGACTTTTTACTTACTCTGAGTTAATCCATTTGCTGACATTACGCAGCTAACCTCCTAGAGCTACTACTTTCTCTTTGCCCTCCCTTTGGTGATGGTTGCAGGAGCTGAGAGATTCAGAGATTATTCTAGCTTTTAGCTGGAAAAAGGACAATCTCCAGGTGGAGGACTACATGAAAATGCCTCCCTACCTGCAGGTATAATGAATTCTGTGATGCATTCATGCTGCCCTGTCAACCATTGTCCACAGCTACAGTGAAACATGACTGCATGTTGAAATATTTGTTTTCTTTGTGTAGACTTTACAATAATTCTGTGATGCTCTGTCAGTGTTAACACAATGCTCCTTAAAAAGTCCTGGAAAGTCATTATTGAAATAGGAATTTAGTCCCTGACCCAGCTGACAGGGGCTGAATGCCCTATTTCTTTCTGAGTCACAATCATTAGTATAATCATGTGGCATGAAGAAATGATGCTCGCATCCTTTGAAAAACTGAAAATATGAGAATCAGATATTTTACAATAAAATTTAAAACTGTAATATTTAGTATGTTGGCAGAGTTCATACTACCTAAAACATTAGTAGGTAAAACGTGGGTATCGCTCAGGTTTAGCTGATTCTAAAACTACTTAGGAGACAGTAGATACCTCTGATAGTTGTTGACATAATTTTTATATTACATATTATTGCTGACTTTATAAATGTATATGCCTCAAAATGTAACAGTTTATCTCAATTGTAATTATTCTTTAGATGGAGAAGAAAACAACTCATGGTTATCTCATCCACTAAAAATGTTATTAATTTTAAGAAACCACACAATGAAAACTTGATATCAAAAATAAAAAACTGAGGTAGATTTAAATATGGGGTCTGAACTGCGAGGTTGCCGAGTGATGGTACTTGGCTGAGGTCTGCTACCAGCACAGGTGAGCTCCTGTAAAGACCATGTCGTTCCTCCATCACTATCTTAGAGACTGAAGCAGACAAAACGATTTAAATCCACATAATTACTGAACTACGGTTCAAAGAAAGCACATCTTGTGCCTCTCAGGACACTGCTCGCTGCACATCTGAGGAGGTACGGAAAACGGTCAGCCTTGCTGACCAGCTAGGCTTTGATTGGCCCATAAGCACCGTTTTCCTTTTACATTTTCTTTGACTGATTTAAGAAGGGAAGGAGGGAGGAAGGGCAGTAGAAGAAACACGTTTTTGTTCCTCTTGTCAACAATTTGATTAAGAAGAATTTCGTAGGAATCATATTCTGTGATTAATTTCATTCCATATGATTTCAGAATTCCTGTTACGCGCTCTGCATGCATGTGAACCGAAGCGTCCCATGTAGACCTTCATTCTACGCCCGCTACTTCCTCTTCCTTTCTCACGCCCAGACCGGTGTTAATGGAGGGCATCCTGTGGTGCTGGCACGGCCCCTGGCCCGCAAGTGCCTGGATCTGAGTTCTGATGTGACCACTTACTAGATGTGTGACCTTGGAAAAGTCATGTGTCCTCTCCGAGTGAGAGCCGAACAGTACTGCGTGTGTCAGTGTCAGAGAGCTTTTCCAGTCTAAACAGAATTGACTATTATTGTAAATCCATCGAAAAGTTGTGATGATTCTTCTGCGAATACTGACTTCTCTTTCGTTGTGTCAATTGACACTCCTTATGCTAACGTCTTTCTGTGTCTTAGAAAATTTAGTTAAAATACAGCTGCGGGCCTACAGAAGGCTTACCTAAAAGGAAAATTGAAAATTCAATACTTATGGAGAAAAAACTATGACATTTACATTGATACTAAAATCACTTGATGGAGATAGAAAGCTGATTGTCTTCTTCAGATATTAAATGTCCATGTATCTGATTAGCCATTTATTATCAAGGAGCTGAGGCTCAATGTATATAGTAATACTTTTATAAGAAAGAGAGTTTTAGAGGCCACAGTAAGTCACCAAACCCAACACACCAACATACTAGAATCCCCAAATTAGCTTACTGACATATTTTCTGGAATTTAGCTGAACAAGCAGATTTATGAAGGATCACATAGCCTTCCTGTGTTCCAGGTCAAGGAACCCTCTTAAGGGAGAGATTTTCTGGATTGTGAAGGCTTTCTTGTTTGGCTCACTTACAGATTATAGGGCTTTTCTGTAGGTTAAAAGTAGGAAGGTATCCTGGGGGCTGCAAAGTAGGACATCACAAAGGACAGTAAAATAGTCCAGGTGCATGGTCACCGGCTCTGGGTTGTCTTTGCCCTGTTTTCCATTTCGTTATCCCTGGCTTGCTAGAGCTCTTGAACTTGAAAAAGGTTAGACAGCACACCAGTAGAGCAGTTTGTGAGCATCAGCAGATTTAGCTTGTAATTTCATTGATCTATATGGGCTCTCTGTTTGCGAACCAGCTGCTACCGTTTCCCCACAGCGACTGATCTCAGTAGCATTGATTTTTTTCCCCCTTACATTAACATAGCATTACTTCTTTAATGGGCAATAAATGACTGGATGTAAATACAATCAGGGCAGCAACAAAAGGAGAACGTCAGGCTCGTTTTCCTTTAAGGGATCCTTCCCATTAATATTTGCCATAAAAATTATAACAGAAATTATTGACAAAAGTAATGCAATTTTGATTTTAGTGCATTTTGTGCGTTTGTAGATATGTGGTGTCTGCCAAGTGATCTTCTCTTCCTAATGCATTAGGCAAAGCAATACAATAACAGTGCTTTTATGGATACTGTAAATTGGCACCATTACCTTAGTACAACTAAATTCTACTCGTGAGAGAAAAGAAAGCAGAAAAGAATACAAAGGTTTACACTTAACTCCGGGTAGGCTGAAGACGAAGGTATTTCAGGTTGTATCAGCTGCCTAAAGGACCACATTAATATTGCTTAAATACTGGTTAATTTCCATAAAATTAGAAAACAATAACTAAATTTGATATTAAAGAACTTAGTCTACATAAGCATTAAGATATAACGTTTACACATCTTCCCGGTGCAGTTAATGTGTGTGCAAGGTGAGCGCTCTTTAGAAATTATTCCTCAGAGTTCCTTCCTGGAGTTAAAATGATAACTGTGGGAGAGGATATAAAAAGCATGCATTCTCAAGTTCATTATGCATAGATATGTTTTAAATGGTGAAAGATAGAAAGAGAACTGAAAAAACAGACTTTTAATTTGGTTGTCAATTTAATTACTTTAAAAGAGCCCAACCAATAGTTTCAATTTGGAATAAAACAAATGAACAATATATGCTGCTTAATGAACTTTAGGATTTTCACTTATTTCCACCGTTACTGACACTATGTAGTCAATCTCTCATATCCAGCACAGTCTATTACCGAGCCTATTGTTCCCTTTTTTGTTTGGAGACAGGCAAAAATCTTTTGGCAGCAACTCTCTCAGATGCTTTACACCAGGCCTCTGACAAATATGGTTTTGAATTTTTAAGAAAATGGCACTGAATCTAAAGTCTTCTAAAAAAAATTACCTATTTTTAGCCATGCCTCTAAATATCTCGATTTACCTTCTCAGTACTTTCCTACCAGAGTCCCAGTTAAATTAAGGTTCAGGGACCATTATGTTTCTAACAAGTGGAAATAACTATTTTCACTAATAATTTTTATAGGTATTTTGTAGATGAGTTTTCTTTTTTAAAAATTCTGTGTTGTGGACAGGTGATAAGAGTATTGATCTGAAGTAAGACTCACCAGAATCAATGACAGAGATGGATAAAATATCTAGAGCAACATCTACAATAGATTCCGTGTAACTTTTACATTTAATGTTTTTTTAATTGTTTTATTGTTGTTACTGTTACCTACAAAGACATTTACTCATTTATTTCATTCAAATATCTTTTTTAAATGCCGGTGTCTGTAAGTCTCATCAGGGGTCTAATCCACCTCCAAGCCTGAGATCTGTAACTGACTTTGGCATGTACAGTACCTCGTCCTTATGCTATTGTCCAAAATCTCACCATCAGTGACCTGCTGCCAAGTCTCTGTCATTACGTCTTGGGTGATTCTTCTCTCTGTTTGCCACACTAGCACACCTACTTCCTGTGACACTCATCTGGACTGCTGGACTCCACATATCAATGACTTTTTAAATATATATTTGTATATTTTGTAAATGAATCAAATTTTCCTCATTTCTCTCTTGATCACCAGAAGAAAATCAGGAGAGTGGAGCTTCCTCTCTTTGTCCTAAAATTCCAGATTTAGGAAGGAAAGGAATACTTAGAAAACGGGAATGTCCCTCAGATGATTTTTGGAGGCAAGGAACAGACAAAAATATATATACAAATGTCCTTAGATTTCTTTGGTAGACTTTTATATAATACATATTTGTTTCTATTGTCTTTAAGAAAATTATAATCCAAGGAGTAAGGCCATCATTTATGTAGTTGAGTAGAATGTCTAATAAGTACCTAATATTTTAAATGCAATCAACCATATTGATTGTATCATCCAACTAATGTTTAAAGGTATTCAAGACCACAGTGAATTGTCTCTGTTACAATTTACTTTCTCTTCAATACTCAATAGACAGGCTGATTTCCAAACTGGAATGCCATAAATATAAAATTATACAAAATCTTTTTAAACTTCGGCTTTCTGGATTAATTTTCCTAACAAAACTACTATTTACCAGGAACTGTTTACAGGACCAACTCAGGTCCCCAGTCTCAGAGACCTTACAGTCCAGCCAAGGTAGCATTTAGATATACAATTCACCCTATTTTTTGTATAAAACTTCTTAGAACTGATGAGACACTTCCCTCACTGCTGTAGCAGAGACAATGGCCTATGATCCCCACACTGTGGATACACAGGAAGACTAAACCTTCTGGGCTGCTTGTATCTAGCTGGGGACATGGTCAAGGGAAAATGGATGAAGAAGATAAATTCCACTTCCGGGAAAGACCCTTAAAATATCTCATACAATCCTCCGTGGGACCTCTTTTGCTTTACCCAATGACTGAAAAAATGAAGTGAGTCCAAAACAGAATTCCAAACTGTGATGAAACCCAAAGAAAGGAGTTTGGGTACAAAGGGTTCCAGAAGAACCTTCTGACTTACAGGGAGCGGTGCCGAGATGGGAACCAAACGGTCATTGTGTTACACTTCTGGGATTTCAAGTTTGTGTGTTGACTTGTCTCAATAACTCTCTACGACCACCAGATCACTTACTGCTCTGTGTTTGTAATACAAAGGCATACACAAGCTTAGCAGGGAACGGAGGGCTTTGGGTTCCTACACTAAAGAGAGACTCAGAATTTTGCCTTTTTTAACAGTAGCTTATTTCCTCTTGTGGATTTTTTCCTGACTGTGTTTTCAGACCATGTTCTGAAAGGGTGTCATCCTTCATTGAAAATCATGTAATCCACCTTAAAATTATTAGCTACTGTTTATATAACACCAAATACCAGGCAAAAATTTAATCCCATGCAAACGTCATTAAAACCCTTTAAGGTAGATATTATCACATCCATGGTTATATATGAGAAGATGGAGACTTAAAGAATCAAAATTAATTGGCAAATTAGTAAATTCTAGCACAAGTGTTTGACCCTAAATAACACCCCAACTCTAAGTTCTTTTAACATAGCTATGTAGCATCTTTGATTAGAATATTTCAAATAATGATAGGTGACAGCATATTATCTTATGGTACTCATACTGACTTCTGAAGGCCCTCATTTTTTGTAGGGTGTTATTTTTTGGACTGTGTTCTTGATAGGTGAGTTTTCCATGTAGCTAAGTTTCAGAAAGGTGGGATGTATTTTCTTATAATAGATTGGTAATAATCTCTTATCTAACATATATGGGTATGATTTTGAATCTCAATTTTTTAAAAATATTTTTATTACAGAAAATATTCAACATAAACCAAAATATTTACTGGACCCCCCATAAATCTGTCATACAGCTTCAACCATAATCAACTCAAAAGGCAATCTTGTTTCTATATATATCCCTCAAACCCTCCAGATTTATTTTGAAACAAATCATAAACTTCAAATAATTTCATTTGTAAATGGGAGAATAGATATCTTTTAGATATGTCTGAAAAATAAGAAAGCTTAAAATATCTATAATTGCAATGCTAATATCACACCTAAAAAGATTAAAATAATTGGGTAGGAATTCTTAAAAGATATTTTCTAAATAACATACATTGAGTATATGTTGTGCTCCAGGCTTACCTGAACGTCTTTGTGCCCTAACCAATAGATGTAAACAACTTTGATTCTATACTCAAGTTATATACCTAGTTCTTTTTATCCCCCAGAAGTCTTTAAGATAGCTGTTATTTGAAAGAGGTTTTCATTTGTAATTGTTGTGGATTTTACATCAGTGTCATTACTTCAAATTATTGTCAATAACCTTCCTATTACTAGTTATTTGCAGCTTGTTTGTTATAATATCTATATTACCTAGGAAGCAATAAAATTAACTTACCCCAAGTTATTAAATTTTTCCTTGCTACCAATGTTAATATTCTAGAAGTGAAAAGTAGGACTTAAAAGATAGCTACTAATTGCCAGGATTCCATTATCAAGTGCACTAATAATTCCTAGAAAGCATGGTCTGGTTTAACTGGAAGTCAAATCCTGATCTGTTTCTGGCATCCTGTCTCTTTCTTGTGTATAATTTGCTGCATACGTGCCTAACTATCCTTGTTGTTCAAAGGGGAATAACAAGATAATAATACACATCCCTGTCTGCCACACAGAAATCTTGTGAGAATTAATACTCAGAAAGGACTTCAGAGCTTACTGAGAAAAGGCACTTTAGAATATAAACACCATGCAATTATTCTTATTACTGTGAGCTAGGAAAATGCTAGGAAGAAATAGCATGATTACTGTGGCATCCATTAAGCCAAATAAGAAAGCAGGCTAGTGGGGAATCCCACCGAAGATAAAAATTACTTTGACCAATCCTTCCTTCCCTCCAGCCACCAAAAGAAATTATTTTTATAGCCATGTTTAAATGGTATCCTAACTTCTTTTCATTTTGCTTAAAATCTGTGATACAGGAATTGTGCTTAAATGAAATTTCCATCAGCTTTTACATATTAAAAAAAGCAAGTACATTTTAATGCACATATTGAACATTAAATCATTTTTTGCTGCAGGTTATTGCAAGTAAATAATAATTGTAGAATAGATTATTTTTGATGAGACAAAATGAAAATAGATTGCTAATGTTCACCTTAGATTTTCTCATCATTTTATTAACAGTTCAGCGAAGAGAGGTATTTTTATAATAATGGGCAGGAAAATCACACTTATCAGTATGCACCCATATTCACATGTTGGTACATGGAAACTTAAAATAAGGGCACAGAAATATCTGAAATGCATATGCCCCTTAAAATGATTTGCTAGAACCATTTTCTCTGTTTAACAATTGTGTCTTCATTCACAAAATTCAGACAGCAGATTCATTAAGAAATATAACAGAATTTAAATAAGAATTGGTTTGCTTTTTCCAGACTTGTCTTTTCAGCAAACAGGAACTGGACATACACTGGTGAAGCAGATTAGATTACTAGTGGTCTAGCACAAACTTCTGTGCCAGCTATAAACTCAAACCCTCTCCAGCCCCATTTACTCTTTGTATCTCCCTGAAATATTTTTCTTTAGATTCAACCCTTTTACATTTCCACATATGGCTTGCCCCCAAACTTAAGTAATTTTGCACTTTAAGACACTGTGAAACTAAAGATTCAGCCAGTTCTAAACAAGAATAATAAAACAGCAATGCCTTGAAAGGACAGTTTGAGCCAGTGCAGACAGGGAGCAAAGAAAGCTACTGCTGAGCTTGCATTGCCCCCTATGGCTGCTATCTGACAGTTCCCGAGGAAAAGAAGCAGTGAGCTCTGTGCTCTCTGTGCAGCAGCATCTGGGCACCATGCCCTAGGCGTCAGCTCAGTTCTGAATAAAGGCCTTCCAGCATGAGAGCATCAATTCATGCTAATATTTTGGAAATGTATATGCTTTACTTCAACTCTTATGAATGCAGTAAATTAACAGTTCATAGACTTTACACTTCCGTATATATTGTCAACCTTACACAAATTCTCAAATTGTGGTGGTGAAAAATTCTTTTAAATAGCAAGCATTTTCATAGTTACTTTCAAGTATGTAGCTCCCCTTTTACCTGAACTCCAACTGTACCTCTTTATCAACTGGGTACATGTGGCACTGAGTTGCAAGTTTTAGTTGTGCACACACCTCTATTTTCACTTCTGCACTCCATGGCGAATTCCGTGAAAGCAGAGGCACGTGTCACTGTTCACCCACACAGTGGGAGCAGAGTGCTGGGCTCAGAGAAGCCGCTCTACCAACTCAGGATTATTGATATAACCTTGAATTCATTCTATTACTAATTGTCTTAGGTCCTGTTCCCTACACGCAGAGCCTAAGAGAGCAAACTGGCTGTACTAAGGGAGTGATCTTTAAGCAGAGAAAGGAAAGAACTTACCAAAGATGTCTCAGGTGATGTCTAGCCTTGCCTGATCTTTGACATGAATAGGATGGGAGTCTGAAGCATAAATTACACCACAAAAATGCCCTTTCTTGAGGCAAGAGAGCCAGACCATTATACCCCTTAATTTTTGGCCATTAGCTGCAGCCACCGGTGGATGGCGGAGGAGTGTAGCCTCCTGGGTGAAGCGGCAACCTCAGTGGAGGGCAACTCTACAGAGAAGAGGGCAGCTGTGAGCCAGCACTCCCAGCAGATGAGGGGCAGTAAAGGGGCAGGTAAAGGGCATCTGGGCTGAGCATCTGCAGCATCGCCTTGAATGCACTTGTTTCTTATTTCAGATTTATTCCGTCTATTAATCCGGATCCTCCAGGACCCTGTGGTCACAATTCTTGAGGAAACTCACTAGCTGCTGCAGCTGGTCTTATGGCTGATCATTATCCCCCTCTTCTGTCACTGTTTCTGTATTCTTCTCTCTCTGGAACCTGCAATGGCCTTGGTGGCTTGCCTACTGGAGTTAAGGATCCTGGAGGGATTGAGCCCCTGTTCTCGAGCCCTTATTAGGAAGATCACGGTGGCTGTACTTGCTTGTGTACAGTTACAGATCAGCATGAGGGACCCCAGAGACACCTCCCTGCCCCACCCCAGTGGATCACCTGCTGCCAGGCAAGCTCTTCCCCGCTCTCAGCAGTCCTGACTCCCAAGGGAGGTATCAGTCAATTATTCTTGCTATGTGTTTGCTGGTCACCGGCACTAGCTGCTCCAAACAACCAGGTGGCAGTTGTGCCTCCGCATGTAGTAGGAATCTTACTACGTTCCCAGATGGAAAGGACACCTTCTAGAAACCCAGACCTCTAGAGTCAGACGTTTCAGGGTAGAAAGTACAAATTCCCCAGGCAGATCAACGGGAATCATGGCGAGCAGGGCCATTATTGCTTTCACCCCTTAGTTCCCAAGGCCACGTGTATTAGCTTGTGAGAGATGCTGTAACAAAATACTACAGCCCGAATGGCTTAAACAAAAGGAATGTATTTCCTCATAGTTCTGGAGTCTGGAAGTCCAAGATTGAGGTGCTGGCAGAGTTGGTTTCTCCTGAGGCCTCTCTCCTAGGCTGGCAGAGAGCTGGCTGCTCGCTGTGTCCTCACGTGACCTTCTTCCTGTGTGCATGCATCCCTGGAATCTCTTCCTCTTCCTGTAAGGACACTACCTGGTGGACTAGGTTCCTACCCTTATGGGACCTCATTAACCTTAATTACATCTTTAAGGGATCTGTCTCCAAAATAGTCACACTGAGAGTTGAGTCTTCAATGTATGACTTTGGGGGTAGGAGCCACAATTCACATCCAAAACCCTGTGAATTCTACCTGTTTCTGACACAGAAGCACATAATGGATGTTGGTTTAAAAGTACAGTACAGTCTGAAAAACAGTGCCCCCTCCTTTCAAGGTGGCATCTCCAAACTGGTGCCCCAGATGGTAGATGGTGAGACCAATGACTCCCATGGTCATGTCCCCATTTCTTTCCCTTCCAATAAAAAAAAAATGGATCTGTTGGTCTGAGATGTTGTTATCCCAGATTTCATACCAGTAAATCAAACTCCATGGGCATCAGAGTATGATGTTGTTCAAAGTTTTATGGGTAAGAAAGGTGAACCCACATGTGACAGTCCTTGTCAGTGAAATTCTGCCTTTTTCAAGACAGGGAGGGCCCCATGAAATCAAATTGGCACCAACTGGCTGGCTGGTCTCCTTTGGGGATGGTATCGTATAGGACACTCAGCATTAATCTCTGCTGCTGAAAAGTCAGACATTCAAGAGCAGTAATTGGTTAGATAAGTCTCGGTGAAACAGAGCACACATTCTTGGGTACATGCATGGAGTCCATCTCTGCCACCATAGCTCTTCCATTCGCAGGCCTATGATGCCATTACCACTGTGGTCAAGGAGAGAAACTGACAGATAACAAATGGCCAAGTCATTCTGTGCATTTGGGTGTGAAGTGCTGCTTCTGTAAAAGGTTCACGGTAGTGTGTGCAGTGCAAATAAGTTCACTCTTCTTTTCCACTCCCATAGAGCCTTCTGCATATCCCTTCCCAGATATCTTTAACCTTAATTTCACAGTGTTCCTCCTCCTAGACCCCTTGATTACCATCTGAATTATTTATCACTATGAAATCATTAACATTATTACCTCCAACCATTTCTCTCTTTACACAATAACCAAGAACTTGGCCCTAAGCCCTGCTGCCCGGTAGGCTTCCACTCCCTCATCACTGCCTTTCAAAGCCACAGCTGAGCAGAAGTATGGTGCATCAGCGCTGCGTTTCAGGGTTGTACCAACGTGCCAACCCATCTGTTGAACCAAGCTCAGTGTTTTATCCACCTGTCACCTGGTCACAGAAAATACCTGTAAGGCCCCTCACAGGTTGTGTTCCCTGAGGGCTTGGCTCAGTTATTCAGAATATAGGATGTTTACTAACGAGTTGCCTTGGGATCAACACATGTAGAAGGGAGAAGAATGAAGTAGGATTGAGAAGTCAAACTATAATGCAGCCTTTGACACCCCATGTGAATCTCCGGATAAATATCTCTGGTAGGTAGCAAAATGGCCCTTCAGTGTTATCCTAAGAATTAGCCTAAGTTGGGTGGAAGTGACCAGGACTTTATACCTGCAGTGACTGGTAAGGGGTGTGACCATGGATGAGACAGCTCTCTGCAGCTGAGGCAATCCATGAAAGATCTGAGAGTTGAAAGGTATCATTTCACAGCCCCCCAGCAGAGGGGGCATTGAGCCCTCCATTGAGGAGGGAGCTGAGAAGCTCACCACAGTGTCCATCGTAAGGCCACTGGTATAAGCTGAGACTTTGCTGGTGCAACAATGACTGATAACAGTTAGAGCAGTTATAGCTTCCTTGTTTGTGCAGCTTTCACAAGCCGTCTGGGCTTGCCTGAGCCTGCATAGCCTGATGTGTCACTTCTATCTTACAATGGAATGATGCTGGGCCCACCCTACCCAATCTTTTTTTATTAAGGTATCATTGATAGACAATCTTATGCTTAGGTTTCACATGAGCAACATTGTGGTTACTACATTCCCCCTACTATCAAGTCCCCCCCACATATCCCATTCAAGTCACCGTCCATCAGCGTACTAAGATGCTATACAGTCACTACTTGTCTTCTCTGTGCTCTAGTTCCTTCCCCGTGCACCCCCCATATTATGTGTGCCAATTGTATCCCCCGCTATATTATGTTTGCTAATCATAATGCCCCTTAATCCCTTTATCCCTCCCTTCCCACCCACCCTCCCCAGTCCCTTTCCCTTTGGCAACTGTTAGTTCATTCTTGGGTTCTGTGCTTCTGCTGCTGTTCTGTTCCTTCAGTTTTCCTTTGTTCTTATGCTCCACAGATGAGTGAAATCATTTGGTCCTTGTCTTTCTGCACCTGGCTTATTTCACTGAACATAATACCCTACCCAATCTTTTGATAGTAGTCTTACATTATCCTGCTCACGATGAGAAATTCTGGCTGCACAGTCACTTAATATCCCATTGTCAGATGCTCCATCTCTACCAGGGTCCACCAGCGCACCAAGACCTGCTTGTAGAAGAGCATATAGTTCTCTGTTGCATATGACATGTCCTTGCCCCAGAACCTCGGTGATCTATGTCGCAGCTCTTCAGTTGCAGCTTGAAAGAGTCTCCACACAGCATGATCAACTACCACAAATAACTCCAGATGTTTATGAAGTATGTATAAAGTAATTATGAGGTATGCATGAGGTCTGCCTGGACATATGGCCTAGTAACAGGCTACCTGAACCACAGTTGGACCACCTACAAAGTCATTTCTTGCTCCAGGCCTCCTTCAAGCCTAGCAGCTTCTAGATCACATGATAAATGGGCTAGAGCAGTATTCCCAACTGCAGAATATTCTGCCTCTGAAACCTGAAGAGGTCTGTCGAGAGATATGATTCTTAGTAGAAGGAGGTGCAAGATGCAATAGCTTGTCCTTTACTTTGAAGGGGATGTCCTGGAATGACCCAGATCCCTGAACCACTCCCCTCTAGAAAAGTGCCCTTTGGAGGCAGCTTCTGAGTATTTGTGGAGTCTATCTCCCAACCTCTGTTACTTCAGAGGAATCATGCTTGCATGCCCTAGGCCACCAAACCTCTACTCCACAAACATAACATTAATGAAAGTTCCTAAATATTTGTGAAGTTTATCTCCCACCCTCTGTGCACACACATTTTGCCAAGGAACCCATAATTATTGCCACTTTTTGTTCAAAAATATAGTGGACCACTATGATATTCTGCTGGATATCCAAGTGTCCCATACCCCCTCTGAAATATATTATGAGACAACAAGAGATTTAACATAGCTCCGAGGACAGATGGTAAGTGTATATTGTTGTCTGTCCCATGTGAATGGTAACTGCTTCTGATCATCTTTTCTGTACATCAGGAAAAGAACGTATTCCAAATTCTACAGATCCAAATTCTACATGTCCAAGGTTGTGTTAATCCACCCAGTGGAAGTGATATCTCACACAGCTGCCAGGACTGGAGGTGCCACTTGGTTCAGTTTGTGGTTAATCTGCTCTCATCTTTCATGAGGCATCTGGTTTTTACATGGGTTACACTGATGAATTGAATGAAGATATAATGGTACCACAATCTTTAAAACCTGTAAGGATTTGTGGAAGCACTAATCTCTTCTGTTCCCCTGTGAATACAATATTTTTATTTTGGTCTTGGCTGAGGAGGGGAGAGTGGGGCAGTTTCAGGGACTTTGCTTTTGCTGCAGCAGGTCTTATTGAGCTAGTCAAGGAACCATAAGACAGTTCTGCCAACCGCTAGTATGTCAGTTAGGGCGACGCACTCCCAAACCAAGAAAATGACTAGCAGGTGAATCTGTGGAGGCCTGGATCCACTGTGAGACAGGCCTAGGGCAGGAGTCCCTTATCAACTGCTCCCATACACCTTTGCTGGCAGTGAAGCTATGAGAGGCCTTCAGTTTCTTGGGTATCACCATCAACTTGAATGGTGTAGGGTACCCAAAAGGCCTCAAATGATCTGGATATTTCTCTTTCCTCTTGTATTTAGTTACCCAAGCAAACGGCTCTAGGAAAGGACTGGAGGAACATTATTCTGTACAATTGCCATGATATTAAAAGGATCTTTCTTATAGATGGGAATCTGACCTCTTAAGTTGATGGTTTCTGGGTCTAAAAACTGTACAGGTCTGGAAACTTGGCCAAGGCCCATAACTTTCCACTGGAGTGGCTGATCTCATCTGATTTTAGACAGATGACAGGTCATAAGTATAGACAGCACAATTCTGTATATTGAATATGTAGAATATAAATATAGAAATTAAATTCTAAAAAATAAAAATATTCTAATAAATGATATAAAGAAATTAAACATTTTAAATATATAAATAGTAGACTGAGAATATATTCAATATGTATAGTGCTATCTATCTATCTATCCATGGGGCCCAAGTCTATTACACTGTTTCTCCTACTACCAGTCTCAACCAACTCGCTAGGAGCTTCTGAATGACGCTGGTGCCCTTCATAAAAGGACCTTCTGAGAAGCTAAACCAGCAGACAGGTTTGCAGGATTCACAGAGTAAATCCTTTGTAGGGTACCTACTTTTCTGAGCGTTTGATCACTTCCATCACTGCTCAGAGCAGCCTGGCATCTCCACTACATTAGATGTAAGCATTGATTTTCAAGCTTCCAAGAAGCTTCCAAGCAGTGTGTTAGAATCATTTCCAGGCTGTTAAGTTCTGGGTCACAGACAGTACCCCCATATTGACATACTTTCACTTCCTTATTCAGCTTGATATTCCACTCCACCACTTTGATCCAGCCCCTTCAGGACTCAGTCTCAGGAATACTTTCCTAGTTACTGTTGTAATTGGTAGTCGTTTCTGCAACTCGTTTGGCATTGAGTACACCCCCTCCCTTAGCAGGTCCGGTACTTTACCAGTTGAGTTATGCTGAGCTTTGATCTCAGTTGTTGGTTATGAGACCAAGAGGGGAGAAGGGGGCAGATTCGGAGAGGGTTAGCATTGTTTGGCAAGGCACTTGCCTCATTTGAGGCTTCTGCATAGTAAAGGGTGAGAAAGGCTCTATCTTTCCAGGGGATTAGACAAGCTTAGAAGTGTCTGGGAAATCCAGGAGTCCAAGTTTTACATTTATATACCCAGAGAACCTTGTCCTGACTTCCAGGGCCACTTTCTGTACCTTTCAGGGCTATGGCTTCAGCATTCAAGACCTTCATAGACTGAGAATTACGTTTTCTCTTGCGGTCTGTGACTTTCACAATTAAGTTCCATGCCTGCTCTTCACTTCTACCTGCTCTCTAGCTTCAGGAGCTGAAGGGCTTTTTAAAAGCTGCCAGAGAGGCTCTCTGACTCTCATTCTTGGCTTAAAACTAGTGATTGATTGCCCCGGGCCTGTTATTTCATCTCTTCAGAGAGCCAATGGCATTGAGAAATCGCCTCTCAATTCCACAGTCTTCATCATTTATATTCTCTTAGGCCTCTCAAATGCCAGAGATGTTTCACAAGCCAGTGAGCCTCCTTTCTGCCGATGCCTTGTCCCTGCTGACCTCGATAGCAGCCTTAGCAACAGCACTGTTGCTGCACGTCAGAACCTTGCAAACACTGCCTACCATCAGTGATGAGGTTTCTGTTGCACGCCAGCCCTCAAGTTTCTAGCTTTGGAATCCTATTCTTGGAATCTGCTTCCTACAACCACTTGCGGTATCATCTTAGGTCAGTTTCCCTCAGAACAGAGCCCAATACAGGGTTCCAGACGCTTTATTGAGGAAGACCTCTTCAGGAGCACCTATAAGAGTAGGTGTGAAATAGCATAAAGAAGGGAAATGAGGAATGTGGTGTCAGGTCAAGTCTAGCCATGGCCTGATTCATGGAGATAGCAAGGAGTCGGGAATATAAATCTCACCAAAGCGATGTCCTCTTTGGAGGCAAGGAAACTAGGCTTCTAAACCCCTGTGTCAGTTAGACATAGTCCACATACCATCCCTGAATGGGGGAGAGTGTCCCAGCCTCCCTGGTTAGACTGCTCCCAGCAGCCAAGGACAATTCTCAGCGTGCAGGAGGTGGAACCCAGAAGCCAGGGAAGTGGGATGGGAACTGTGATACGTCTGTGTGCAGCACTTGCCAGTAGCTGGGGTACAGGTGTAACTACCCAGGACAGGGATAGAGATAATGCACCCCATCTTCCACCAAGCTAGAAAAATGACTGCCCTTAGCATCAGAATGACTTTTAATTAATGTTCCTAGATGGCTTCTTTGTTGATAACTTAATACAAAACTGTTTGGGCATAGGAAAAAAACATATTATATATATGGATGTCCACATAATTAAAGATCTAGGAAGAAGTTGCAGTAAGATCACATGGGAATTAAAATACCTGTGTGGACAAAGTCATAAGATGACATCAAACAAAGGACAAGAAGTTGGCATCACCTAGCACTTGACTGGAGAGGATACGCAGGACCAATTCATTTAGCTGCCAGCACTTGCACCTCCTTTAGGAGTGGCTGTCAGCCAGCAGCGACTCAAGCTCTGTCTAAACATAGGTTAAGAACTTATAAAGTAACCAATTCAGAAATTCAGCTCTTAACAAATTAATTACAGCATTATCTGCTTTATCATGGATGACACAGAAGAGCTTCTTTTGAATCCATCAGTAAATCTTTAGTATCTAAAGGACCAAAGAACTTATAACCTCACAGTTTTATCCACAGGGTAATTCAACTACTGAATCTGTTCTTACCAAACTGAAATCAAGAAAGTATGTCTTTCATATATTATTACCTTCTTCATGCACATTTACCTCCCTGGCTAGTATCCCACTCTCCATACCAACCCAGCACCCTGGCCTTCCTTTGATATGAACTAAAAGACCTCCAATGCCAACATCCTCCACACCGGTCCATTCCTAACAAGGACACTAGGTATTTCCATCTTCTTTCTCCTCTAGAGGACCAATAAACTTTAAAGGACCAGTGTCTCATTCCAATAAGACTTGATCTACGTATTCCCAATACAATCCCACAAATGAAAAAACAGAAAAGAAAAATTAAAAAAAAATGCAGTAGCACTGCTAAGATGCAAAAGCTATCAGTGGTCAAGAAATTTTTTTTTTTCTGGAAGTTGTGAGAGAGAATGACCTAGATTAAAGGAAAAGCTGGTTGGTGTGGATTAGCCGAGGCCACAGGACAGTGAACCCCTACTTTCCACCCCAGGGTTCAGGTGAGCCATAGAGTCTTCCAAGATTTTAGAATAAAAGCTGTGTCTCTGCATTCTTGAGCTGCCTACTGACAGCTCTCACCTACTGGGCCGACTTCTATGGTGACCCCAGCCACCCACCCACCCACGCTCTACTCCTTACGTCGGGATAGAGACCCCCTGACATGAGAGAAATGTTAATGAAACAGTACAATGGAAACTACCTGAAGACCATCAATAAGTAATTGTTCAAATAAGGAATACTGAGCAATTGTTAAAAGAGATGAGTTAGATCCAAATTAAGATTTAAAAATTGCCAAGACATATTAAGGGATAAAAAGGTCTGAAAGAGTTTCTACAATATGGTTACATTTTTATTTGAAAACTTTGAAGTGTTTAAGTAGATGTAACGTATAATATGGACAGAGTACATAATGCAGGCTTAGAACAGTGTCTGAAATAATATGTAACAAAATGTACATAATGATTATATATGAATGTTGAAGATTATAGACAGTCTTCTTACTCTATATTTTTATTTACTGTATAAATATTCACTTTTTTACTCAGAAAAAATCAATAGAAATGTTTCCATTGACAGTGGTAGCTTACCATTTGGAACTGATAAAAATATTGATGTTTCATGGCTATGCATGGGCACCCTCTTTTCAACATGTGTTCTTTTCTTTTTCAATTATCTAAAAAATAACTTATGGAGAAGTTGAAATTCAATAGAAAGGAATTCTGACTGTTAGGCAAGATAGAATTTTGCTTCACCTTTGAAATAAATGTCTCCTTATTCAGGTTGTATGTTAGTATAGCTCTGGCAAAAGTATAGCCTTCAAGGACAACCTTAGTATGGTGGCCCTACTTCTTTTATGGTACTGTGTGAAAGCAATTTATATCTTTGAAATTTGGTTATTTGGTTATTTATTTACATAGCATGAACTTCAGATATCTGTTTCTGTTAATGGTGGATTAAATAATTCCTTTTAACTCCTGCTAAAGACACTAGAAAAATTGAATAAATATAAGAAAAACTAGATACACAGACAAATATTTGAATGCATTAGAAACCCAAGGTCAAGATCTGGGAAAGGCTGAAACCTAAATAGGTGAGTTTGGCAGTTTAGGCCACTTCTCTCCTAGGGACATCCGCAGTTCCTGAAAATCGGACTCAAGGACCAAGGAGATGAGCAGCTCCTGTCTTAGGGATCAAGATGAGGAGCTACAAGCAGGTTTCTCAGAACTGATATCCTGCTTAAAATCATCTTTACTCTTGAGCTTGGATTAAGGTGATCCCAGATTGCTATTTTGTCTCACTGCCTGAAATAAACAAAGATAAATCTCTGGGCAAAATAAAATTATCCCAGATGAAAACTGATAAAAGTTATCTGAAGTACAGGATGAGATGACTTTTGTCCAGAGATTTATCTGTGGTTTTGTTGAGTGTTATCAGTTGCTTTCATACAGTTTGCTCATGAGTCTTATTTAAAAAAAAAAGTTTTGTGCACATACCCATTCTATATGGACATCTATTTTGAAATGAAAACATGCTAATATATCACATAGAAAAACTAAAATAAATTAAGGAAAAACAAATGTAAATGGAAGTTCTCATATTTTTTCCAGTGTCTCACTGAACCTGCTTATACACTTTTTGTGGGATACACCCTTCTTTGGGGAGCATTAAAAGAGACATCATTCCCATTATAACACAAGAATTATTAATAACCTGTACTGATACTGCTTTGGTCATCTAGTATTATTGAGAAGTAAACAGTCAATGTAGTTGCTTTCCTATGTAGTGGAACTTTAACCCATTAGAAGTAGGAAAGGACTCTGGCCAACTGCCAAGTTGTTCAGTGAATGCCCGCCACTTGCCAAACATCGTGACACATTATTTGTGTCCATTATCTCATTTAAGTCTAAGAACCATCCTGTGAAGTATGTATCATTATGCCCATCTTACAGGTAAGAAAGTAGATTTTCAGAAGATTAGAATGTTCATGACAGGCACGTATTCTAGAAAGCATAGCCTAGATCCAGGATTTGAATTCACATTTGTCTAACCCTAAAGTCAATAGTCTGCCCCATCGTTTTCTAGGCAACCTAAAACATGTGCAGACACATGCTTCTTTTCTGCATACTGCATTTCCATAGAAAACTAAAGCAGAAGAAAAATGAAGGCAGACAACCTTACCTTCTTGAAAATTACAGTGCTGCAACTTTTCTCATCAATGTCTATTGAGCTTTGAGGATCAGTTAGAATGGTTTATGGCACTTCTGCCTGCCTACTCTCATAAAATAGCCTTCTTCTTTTTAGCTTTCACTCTTTTCTCTGGGCCACTCACTCCAGATATCATGATGGAATACTACCATGCTCACGAAACCTAGTATAAGATATTAAAGAACTTTATCACCAGAACATAGTACTTCAGAAAACATAATATTAAGCCAAAATTTTCTTCAAATTATTCTTAAAGAACTATTTTTAGCAGAATTTCAGACAGAATCAGTATAAAGTTTATATACAGGTCTCTAGATCTAGAATGATATTTGAAAGTCTGGTAAGAATTTCTCAAGAAATATGTTCTTAAGAACATACTGAGATTAAAAAAAAGTAAAAGTATTACCTTACATTGATAGAATCCTGCAAGTGTGTAGCAAAAAACCACCGTGGATATCCTCAGGGAGGCTTATAATAAAAATGTTTTTTCAGTGAGAATAACAATAGTGGTAGAATCAGAAAGAAAATAATTAATATATATATATTTGGGTGAATTTATTTCTGATTTTTTTGAAAAAGTGAAATTAACTCTTAAATCATACAATGTTCAAACTTAAGAATATTTCATTTTCTGGCATTTGCTATGGCAAATTTTGGCAAATAATGACAATTTCACATGATTTGCAACACTATCAAACAATTGTTCAAATTACGCTCCTAAAATATTCTCTGAAATCTCAAGAATTGTTCTGTAGCTTCACAATTTCCCATATTTTATACTAGTATGTCTCTTTTGTTGATGCTATTTCTCAAATGCCAACTAGACAATTCAGAGAATTTACTCCCCTTCTGGTTTAAAATGCTTTGCTTTTTAATGAGTATTTAGATGAGACTGTTGTCTCCCATATCTATTCTTTCCTCTTCTAGGAAAAAGAACCCCAAGATTGAGCTAGGCACACATGAACAACTTCCTGGCTGTGTCTACAAGGGAAAGGGTATGCCACACACTGCCTTTCTTTTTTCCCTCCCACCAGGTATGAGAGCCGGAGAGGGACGCAGGGAGGCGGCAGATGGAAGGAGCTTTGGGTCCTGCCACTTGAAATGTCACACTGGCCATGGACCAACACCCATACTTATGTGAGAGAATAAAGCTCATCCTGCTCAAGCCACTGTATTGGGGGTTTCTTATTACAGAATCCTTTCTTTGTCCTTAAAAGTACTGTTAGAGATAGAAGCTGATTTTTCAACTGAGAACCAGTTTTATTAGCACATAGGCTCATAAAAGGTAAAGGCTGAACAGATTTTTTTTGTTTTTACTTGAGAATAGAAAACAAAAGGAAGAAAAAATGAGCAGCTACATTCATACAGGCATCCCAGAATTTGCTCGTTAAACAAATGTTTATTTGGTATAAAAAATGCCAGGTTCCTTGCCGTGAATTGAGATGTAGAGATAGTCCCTATCATTAAGGATATTATTCTCCAGCTGAAAGGACACACAAACTGTCAAGCATTAACTCACTCATTCATTCACTTGCTCATTCATTCAAACGTCAGTGTGGGCACACTGTGGTGTGGGAATACAGAGTAACAATGGCCTAATTCCCTCTGGTAGGTAAAAAGGTCTTCTCTTCTTAGGGTGTGGTGCCAGGAATGACTTTTGGAACATTACCAAGAATTAAGGAGGAATATTGAAGAGGCACAAACAAAGCACATTTGGGAGTGGGATTGTGGCCAATTTGCATCCCTGGGGTTTGCCCTGGTTGGTCTATACAGATTGTGTCTAGAAGCAAAACAGCCAGAAATAAAACTAGTAAAGTTAACAAAGGAAGATTATGAAAGACTTAACATGCCGTGTTAAAAAATTTGATTTTAACCATTCAAGGTTTTTATCTGAATAATTACAAGTTCGTCACTGATGACTCAAGTAGGCTAAGAACGGAACGGTCTCTGTTGCACTGGAAGATTAACTGGAGTGCGTGGGGGTAGTGGAGAATAGCAGGGATATGTTGGAGAGAATCCAAAAACCAGATTTCCACAGGTTGTTTGTCAGTAGAGGAATAGATGGGCACAAAAATAAAGAGAGATTCCTGTGCCAGGGTGCTTGGTTGTGGAGAACAGAGGGAAAATTAGTAACTGAGGATTTACCACCTATGGAGTGGTCATCCGCGGAACATTTCAAGTTTCTCTCTTAGGGCAGCACAACCCACCGGGTCACTGAGTTTTCCATTATCTAAATTTGGTATTCTCATCAGAAGACGGGTTTTATAACATAGCTTATGTCTGCTGCTATGAATATGCTTTAGACAGAACGTCCAATTGGCATCTGTGACTGTTTCTTTGCAGTTTAGTATCATGCCTCGCCTTAATATTATAAGGCGTTACACGAATCTCTTCCATACTGGCAGACATGCCCCTGGAATGGTATTGTGGGAATCCAGTAATAATCCAGAAGGCTGCTGACATTCCTAAGATCCGACTTGCCCTTTCGCTGCCGAGCCGCGCTGGTGCAACGTGCACACAACAGTCAGATGCTTACGACACAAATCTGCATGGCTACTTCTCTTCGGACTCTGCTTTTCCCTTACTCTCTGCAGCATCAGTAAACCGTGGCCTGCAAGCGAAAGCCAGCCTACAGTTTTTGTAGGTCTCTAAGCTAAGAAAGATTTTTACAATTTTAAAGGACAGAACAACAAGAGAAATATGCCTGAGATTCATATGGTCGCGAAGGCTGAAATATTTACTATTACGTCATTTGCAAAAACGGTCTATCCACTCCTGCCCTTGAAATGGTACAGAGGTATCCTATCATTTCAGCCTCTGCCTGTCCCTTTCTCTATCACCGCTTTTAAGAGGACTTAACGTTTCCTCCTAATTCTCCTAAGCCTCCTAAGGCTTGTCTCCATTTCTAATCCCTGCCACTTAATTGACTGCTACTCAATTCTTCCCATCTTTCCTATATCACTTACCTTCCATCTATTTTCCTTATTTTCCAAATTTTTTACCTCAGTATAGAGTTGCTGGGCATTTAACAGCCAATGCAAAAAAAATGTTCTTGTGTGTGACTAATTACAAAGCATCATATCGGAGGTCTTTAAGCATTCATCTTACCTTCTGCTGCTGCTTCAGCAAACAAAAGAAAGTTAAAAATGTCCCTTTATTTCAGGCCCTCCTTTTTTATCTAGCTACCCTCCCTTACTCCCTTCTCCTCGTTTCACTTTTACTCTTTGACTTTCATGATCCTAATTAGCTCTCGTCCATCCACTTGCAATTAATTTTCTCACCTCCAAGCAATTCAAACAATCCTGTTTTCATCTGCTTGAGGTTTTTTTTGTTTGTTTAAAATGTCAGATGTAGTCATATACGTATCTTAGAGATTCCTAAGTTATGTTTCACTTTTTAAAGATGAATTGAAGCTGCAGAAAAGTAAGCTAGACATTTTTCAACATGGGTCTTCCGCTCTTTCCAGATAGCAGGCTTGGTAACTGCCAATGATCAACCTGAGAAAGAGTTACCACAACAGCTGCCCACTTTGCACTTAATTATGTGCATGAAAATGATAAAATGCCCTTAACTTTTTCCTCATTTTACAGCATTAGAACCTCTACCCCCTCACTAATTTACAGACCTATGAGAAGTGTGGTCTTTCATTTCTCTCTGAAAGTTTCACCATCACCTTACATTCTAAACAGTTTCTTTTAAAACCTCAGTGTTATCTATTTCAACTTATTTTTTTTTTACACTCAAAAGATACGTGTGCTTTCTTTCAGGCTCCTCTATTACCACAGTCTTGTGCAAATGACAGGACATTGTGGTCCAAAACAGCCCAACACTATAAGCAGTGTGAACAAAAGTTTCTTGTGCAATGTACTAACATCTACTTGATCCATAAAGACAAAGAGGGGTTTTCTCATTACTGGAATAATATAGAAATATAGTCCCGCTATGCAAGGCAAGAACTTCAAGCCTGAATGGCAACAACATTTCTATGTAATGAGTCTGTTTACACACACCAAATTTAAAAGTCTTGGGTTTTTTACCAGTATCTTTTATAGACTAAATCAAACCCTAAGGATGTAATCAAATTAAAAGGATTAGTGCTCATTAATAAGCTGGCAGTAATATTTCATCAAAAGTTTGCTAAGTGTCTCTCTGAAAAACCAATAGATAAAAGCAGTCAGTGCATAAACGTGTCTGTCTACTGCATTAAAACATGACAAAACTAATATTTCTTAACATTGCCAAAGAACCATCTATTTCTGAAGATCATACGAGTTCCCACTGCATAGGCCAGAAAGGGTCATTAAACACCAATGGGTCTCTGAGTCCTTCTTCAGAGTCAATGACATTGTAGACTTACTCAGGATCTCATTTTCCTCCACAAGGAAGGTCTGCAGGGCAAAGAAGGCAAATGAACTATGAAAAACATAATCACTGCTTTTACTGTTGCTTTTTTTTGTCATAAAAATTCCATTTATTTAAATTCCATTAAAAAGCACATTTGGCTGCCGAGAGCATAAATATACACTTTTATTATACTTAGCATTTTTCATTTTCAAAAAAAAAAAATTCTGACACTTGGTTAGATAAAAATGTTAAAATATTTTCAAACTACCTGTTTTAGCTAACCACTTTCTATGTGTTTGTTGCATACCATAAATGCTGGAAAAACAAGTGATTTGGGATGCAATACAAAAACTCTGTATATTTTTTCCCATTCGAAGTTACCAGCTCACACTGATGGTTGTCCTCACCGTGTCATGTGCCTGCCACTACGACTCCTCCCAAAATGCATTTCTTAGGAAACTGTGATTTAAATGAATTGAGCTATAGTCGATAACATTTTTTTAAATCTCATTTTTCTAATTGCTCTGATGTATTTAATAAATCTTTTATTGAGCAAGTTACAGTGCTAGAAATTCAAGAAGACTCTTTACTACAATGATCTCCTAAAGACAAATCTGTGACTCGGTCATTCACATCTGTCTGTACACCATGGATGACTACCAAAACCGAACTTTGGGGGAAATACCCAAGCAATGGCATTGACGATACCTCTGCCTTAGAAATACATTTAAATTAAGTAAAATAGATGAAATTAGGCTGTCAAATATTAGAATCATTCTTATTTATTAATACATGCAAGCCTAAACTAAGATTACTATTTTAGTAAGATAAGGAATTATATCTAATTTCAAGATACTCCCAGACTTGTGCACCTGGGGTGTTTGGAAACTATTTGCCGTTTGGATCAATCTCCAAAATTGTAAGGAGAGGGCAGAAGATTATGCACATTATGATACCACTCATATAAGGTTTTAAATCATTCCAGAATAAGTTTATGAATTATTTGTAAATGATATATATGTCAATATGAATCTAAGCATACAGAGAAGACGGGTCTGAAGAAGGTAAGGAGGGGAATAGTTTCAGGTAGGGGTACACAGGAATTCAACCCCAGCAGTCTATTCCTTTAAAAAACCTGCAGCAATTACAACAAAATGATAAGGTTAACAAACAGCGATAGTCTGTACATGTCATACATTATATTTAGAGCCTTCCTTAGCCTTGCACGCCGCACAGAGCTGCACCCAGTATCTGCTTGTCATACACAAGATAAACTGCCGCGGTGAGACCTGAAGCTGCTGCTGCCCTTGGGAGCTCTCCACCCAGAGGCTCTCTGCTGTGCTGCAGAGGAGCATCCGCCAGGCTCATAACGCCCTCTCCAGCCTCCACTGCCCCGAGCTCCCCAGTGCCCTCCCCCGCCTCTGGGAGGTCTCCTGCTCTGAGGGACTTGCCCGCTTAGCAAACCTGCCACAGCAGAGCCAAGATCCTTGAGCGGCCCTCACCCCTCAGACTCCGTACACCTGAAGAATCGGAAAGACTATTAGAATAAAGGTCAGAAGACCTGAATTCTAAATTCTCTCCACTTTGGCTCTTTCGGTGATCAGAAGGGTTCAAGTGATGTTAATCTAGCTGAACGTCTCCTGTCTTTTGCCAAGAACAGCATTATTATTTCTCCAGTAATGATGCTAGCTGAGAGTTTTCAGACAACTACCAAAAACAGATGGCTATTTGAAGCCCGGGTCGATTGTCCCAGAAGAGGGCTAGCATGGTGGTCACGAGGTCCCTGGGACCCTCCCAGCCTGCTCTGCTTGCACTCTGAAGCCCTCCTCTCGTTACTACCGTAGGGCAAATGAGCACAGTTCCTATCAAGCATCAAAGACACAGCACTTGAAACTTACAAAATAAAAAATTTAACTAGGAAAGGAGGTAAGTGTGTTTTATTAAAAGTAAGAATTTTAAAATACTAAGGCAATGACAATAAAAGTGGGATAAATAAAAGAATCAGGTAATTGTCCTAAACAATAAAATAAGCTATTAATTGTAAAAATGAGGACTTAAAAGTATGTATGTGTGAGACAGTGTTCTTTTCCTATACGTATATATAAAATGATCTTCTTGGCCAAAAACTGGAGATGTTCAGCCAGATTAACATCATTTGCTGTTAATGTTTAGGAAAAATGTTTATCATGGTCTTGTTTATTTCACATATATGTTAATATAAGCATGAGAATTTATAGAAGAATACCTAAGAAAATACAAAAATGGGACAAGGAGCAAGAAAATTTTCTTGTGACTCTCTGTACCATTTGATTTTTTTTTCAAAGTGGATGAATGACATTTATATTAAAAACTTTTTAAGACAAAACAAGTATCAAAATTGCCCAGATTTTCTAATTGAATTTGCAAGTCTGAATTTTAACAAAATTCCCAGTGTGTAAAAAGCTATTAATATCTATAGAACTTCAGCAGGTGATTTTGTCCCAGTGTCACACATTTTGACCTCTACTCTAGTCTCAAAATTCTACCACATATCATTGGAATTCAGAAGTGTAGAAATCCTGTATCTTAAGGCAACAAATAATAAGAATAAAATAGATTGCTTCCTTCCAAGATTTGATGTAAATTAACATTATAATGCATTGAATCTGAAAATATACATTTTAACTCAAAATAAAGGTAGCACTTTTTTCAATTACATTTCAATTAAAATACTTCAATATTCATTTTTATAACCCATTCAGCTACTTTCTCAAGACTAACAATGAGAGAATATCTAAATATTTTGTGAATCTTAACTGCTTAGCCTTTCAAAATATTTTTCTCTATACTTGTATTTTAGCACATTTGCTAACTTGCAACACGTTCATCTTTCTCTTCAGAGCTGCTTCCTGAACACAATGACCTGCTCCAACTTTACATGGGTGACACTGCGGCTGCAATGAACAACAGGTGCCTTCCCCATCTTCCATGTCTCGGAAAAGCACCTGCCATCTTCAGAAATGATTTAAATGACCCAGGCTTAAGGCATTCCCATTGCAACGATTGCGGTTTCTTGTAACTGAAGAAAATTGTATGAAAGCTACATCTTCTCTGTTGGATTCAAATTCACAGAACTGCAGAGCTGAGATTCAGAGCCCTAAATAGGATGTCATATAGGAAAATGCCAAACTGGCTCTGTCTGAGTGATGATTCCTTTTCAATTTTGAAAATAATAATGTTAACCATTGCATCATTATCTATTTTCCTTCTGCCAGATGTTTTAGAGGAAATCTATATTTTGGGAAGTAGTGCATTTACCTCATGGCCCTACCGCCTTTAATTGTGGGTGTATATAAACATATACACATGCAACTATTTAACAATTAAATGAAGACACTAAAAGTATTTTTTAAATAATTTAGCACATATACACATTTGGTATCCTAACAAGTTTCTTTTACTTTTTTAAAGGAAAGTAAATAAGACAGATTTTTTTAAAAGTCAGCCCAGGAACTATCTTTGAGATAGTCATGGGGAACAGTCGGCTAGAGAGAATGAAGTTACCACGGCTCTGATAAAGTTAGGGGTCTGGAACCCTTGCCAAGAACAAGGTGGTAGGGCCTGCAGACTAACCTCAACTCGTGCAGTTTCTGGGCATATAATAGCTGCATAGTTAGAAGTCACTTCACTGCTTCATCTAAACCCTACTCCCACTTTCTCTTTCATGCCAACCTCACAGCAAGGTTTAGAAAATATTTTATCTTTGAAGAGACACCAACTTACTAATTATCTACCTGACAATATACACAGATTTGCATCCAAGCCGGAGCTCTTTCTCCTGGAAATAGTTAAGATGTGCACAAATTTAAAGCAATAATGCAAATGTTCTTCACTGTGGAAGAAAATAGAAATCATTTGAAATAATAAATCTCTTCATTTTTTCTCACTACTACATAACAACAGAAACAAGCAAACAAAATTCTAGTGTATTCCTCTATAAATTTTCAAATCCATGTGCTAGTGTAGGGGTCAAACTTTTTCTACAAAGTGCCAGATTGTAAATAACCTAGACTTTCTGGGCCTTTAGGGTCTCTGTCCAGCTATTCAACTGCACCACAGTAGCAAGAGAGCAGTTGTAGACAACACACAAACACCTGCGGTTCAGGCAGGACTTGACCTTTGGCATTTGGGCCATAATTTGTCAGCCTCAATGCTGGTCTATAACATCTTTACCAACGACACAGCTTATAACTATTAAAATGAACATCTATATATACATATAAAGGACAAAAATGATCCATTCCCTACTGAGGTATACATGCAATTCACTCTTAAATTAGGGCATTAAATCACTACATTTCCTTCCAGTACAGGTTTACCCTGCTATTGAAGACAGAGCATTCCTCTGAAACCTTTTTTAAGCCGAAATGGCTTAAAGCTAAGAAGCAATTACGATTAATTGATATGGAAAAAGTTTTGAGCATTCCCAGACCCCCAAAAATACCCTCTCTTAGGCTTTTCAGATACCTGAGGACACATCTTGCTGACAGATGCACAAAACAAATCGAAACAAAGCGCAGATGCTCACAGACGCAGATGGAAGCCACGGCAGCTCGCTGCGGAGGTGCTGGGAGCGGTCCCTGGGGAAGGGGCTGGGCGGCGCCACCGTCTGCTTGGGGTGCGCGCTACCTCTGCAACGGCTCGCCGCTCAACACCCGCTGCCCACTCTTTTACTTTCTGCCTTTTTATCATAAAAGCAAATATCCTCTTTGGATTTCTTTCAATTACTCAAAACAGGTACTAATGTCGGTCTTCGTAAAAGTGAAGTGGCATATCGCAAACTTTTGAAAAGCAGGGGATATCTGTATTTCCGGGTCTTTGCCTTTACTATGAAAAGTTTTTTGTTGTGTTTTAAAAATACTAACTGACCCTACTTGAGGGAGGGAAAACTACCATTTTAAAGGGCAGCGCTACTGACAATTGAGTTCTCTGTTAGGTGATCTGGGCACTGATTTATCACGACGAAACAGAAATGGATGTTTTCAGTGAAGTCCCTAGAAAGTGTGCTTATAATGAAAGATTAGTCAATAGATGCAAAATGTACTTCCTCCAAAACTCTAAGTTCGAAGTAAAAGCTTTCTAGAAGAGATGTCTAGAATGCTCTGGATACTGGCTTAGTTCCACAAAACCACAGCATGGCCTTTATTGAATTACCATCCCAGGAAGCCTTCTGACAGCCCAAATGCAGTGCTTAGTAAGCATTTCACTCCAGACAGCTTGAAGACGCATGGTAGCGCTGAAATCACAATATGCACCATGACTTGTTCTGTCAACCAACTTTAGGAATGCAGCACACATATCTCTGTAATGAGCTGTCTGATCCACCCAGCGTACCTGTGGCAAACAGCAATAAACGTGACGAACCAAACGCTGGCATATTAGTGAGATGCAAACAAAAACACTCTTTTTCAAGAGGCGTTAAGCAAGGAGATGTCACCAAACATAATTTACTCACATGTGCACATTGATGCGAGAGAGCATGCACTTCAAATTTTTCAGCACATATTAAAATTTACTCTAGGGGCAATATTTCTTCTTATGTTTCTCATAATGTTGAGATCTGACTAAAGTATTGATTAAAGTCTATAGAGAAAGAAATGCTATGTCTTTTGTCCATTGTGGGCACAAGAAGTGATTAAGTTCGTTGAATTTTCTTCCAGGACACATGTGTTCTTCACAGACTAAGTTTGATTTGTCAGAGATTAAGGTATTAAGTTGTACAGTTGAAGGTTGGCAGGACATACAAACTAGGAAAATAAAAAATACTTATAATTATGTAATTACTGTAAATAATTGTAAGATATTGCTGCCTTTGTTTATAGATATGAAAAAGGGTGAAATAAGATTATGATTGAATATTAATTTTGTTAAAATCTATGAAGCCTTTTATTGGTCAATTTTATTATACATTTCTTTGAAAAATTTTTCACTACTAAAATGCTAAAACAATGTTAGACAACTTACAGACTTTATTTTTGGTAGTCGTACATGGAGAAAATCTAAGATCCCTAAGAATAAAAAGGGTTGCTCAAAAAATCTATATAGAAAAAAAGAGAAAAGATAACAGGCAATCTCTTTTTTCAATGAAAAAATATTTTTGAATGTTTTTTCTTATCAGTGAGAATCACTTTTCTTGAATATTTAACCTTTAGCAAAAACAGATTATACAATGTACTTTAAAAAGACTTACAGCTAAAGAACATACAACCAAATTGGTCTCTGGGTCTTAGAATAGGTCTCAGTGAAGACTATTACGTCTGTGGTCCACAGTGTGGATATGTCATTGTTTTGTGAATTTTTGGCAGTTAGACTAAACTTTATTAACAAAATTAGGTTCTACCAATCCTTGCAATGCTTAAGCAACTTACAAATTTGAATATACAATGTATTCAAGAAAACAGTAAGTGTACCTAGGCTTTCATACTATAATACTGATGTTTTAATCTAGCTCCATTTTGAGGATGAACAAACTGAGACCCAGAAGGCCCACAGTGGGTCCCAGCCAGAAGGCCATGGTGGGCTGTCGGGCTCAGTGTTGTCTCGGAGAAATGACGTATCGTTAGCTGACAAAATAGGTGGAGGGGCTGTTGAGCAAAAATCATCAGGGAAGCTCGTTATAAGAAAAGTGCTTTGTGCTGTTAGATGCCACAGCTTACAGACCTTATGTGTCCCTCCCTACAGCCCAAGCTAAAGCCTGTGAGCTGTATGATCCCAAGAACCAGATCTGTTTCACTTCTGCTTCTCTCATCACTGATATTATCTCTTCCCTCAACTTCTTTTCTTCTATTTCTAATGATTCTAAATGAACCAAATAAACACTGGGTTTTGGAAATCTTCTCATAAAAAATCAAAGTTATCTATACAAGTCCAAGATTGAATTTTAGCATTTCTTTTCATGCAACCATGTGAAATTATTAAAAGCACTTACAAACCTCTTACCATTCTGTGTCTCCATGCAAATAGAACGAACGTGACTGAACAGTCTCTACGTGTGTATCACAAAATCCTTAAATCACATGAAAGGCAAACTTTTAGATAATTTAGAAAAGTCCCTTTTTCCTGTCTTCTAGTGGAATATTACCCATTTTTGTTTTGCCCCATTACTCTGCATTTGATAGAAATGAAAGGAAGGCAGGCACACGACAAGCTCCTTCATTGTCCAGGGCTTGCAGCTCTGTTATGAGTATCAAATTTGGTTGTAACATTCTTTTTAAGAAATGTAAAAATGATCGGAAAGTTTGGATTCCTAAAATTTTCTCTGAAGTCTAATAAAATATGCTTCCCTTAATTTCAAAGAGACTATAAAACAAAGGCCCAACAAATACCATTATCACTATTTCAAATCTTCAGATTATTTGGAAAAAGAAAAAAAAACGATTGCTAATTAGAAATCATTTTCCTTCTCACAATTAGTTGAAACCTAAAATCCTTCCCTGTGTTCTCTAAACAATAACAAAAAGTATACATTAAGAAATAAAACACCTGGACAAAGGTAAAAATCATAGACTCCATCCACAGCCTACTTTACATGATACATACAATGTCCACAAATGCTGTCTTTGTCGAAAGCATGTTTCTCTTTCATATAAAGATAAAAAGAAAAGCTTCTAGGTCATGGGCTATGAGGGAAAGAGATAATGTTTCTTGTGCTTTGATGTTACAAGCAGCTCTTCATTACAGAGACTTCTGGTAGCGTAATAAAGGTCCTGGTAAACTGAGCCTGAATATTTAATAACCAGCTTCTACATGGAGGCTTTGGAACTTTCCTGTCCTTGGCACAGCAGAGCAAATGTGCATTATGAACAAATAACAAAGCTTATTATTTTAGTGTAGAGACTTCAGTATTTAAAGATATGTCACTAAAAGGGAAAGCCTAATTTCTACATTCCTTAGGCAGCTTTCTGTTTAGAAATGTTTCTAAAACACCGATTAATAAGAAATTAGGACGAAATGATCTATTCACAGTTAAATGCAACATGTAAATTTGGTTACAAACTTTTATACAGAATTATAGCCTACTGAATGATATTCAAAACTGCTATGTTGACCTATGTTAATTTTGAAGTTAAAGGTAAATCGAAGTGAAGTTTGAAAAAATATGTTAATTGCATGTAAAGAATTTAACTGAACTTCAAACTTTGACTTTCTAGACATACCAATTATTTTTTTTTAATGTGTCAAGTCTCTCTTAGGAAAATAAAACTTTTTGATAAAATTTTATATGCATGTATCAAACAGTCAAACAACCAATGGAAATATAAAAGATATTATAAAATTCACACAAAGTAAACCACTCACAAATTATCACAGGCAAACTCCCTTTGTGACCTCCCTCTGGGCGTAGAGTGGGCATATACAGATTAACATAAGCATCTCTGCATTAAAGTCATGCCAGTGTGCACAATGCTATGTGACCTGCTCTTTTTCTTTATCCAAAAATTCCATAACCATCTTTCTAACTCAATAAAAATAAATTTTTTCATTTGATACAGCACTCATACTAACACTTGCTTTCCCAATTTCTTGATGATAGACATTTAGTGATCAATCTTTTGTAGCACAATATTAAAATATTTATCTATCAATGGACTTACAGCTCATCTCTTCCCAAAAAGAATTTATGGTACCTTACAGTAAGAATACAAGTGAAAAAAGGAAATATGATTTAATACCAAACAAACCAAACAAAAATCTAGGAACTAACACAGAAATGCAGAAGAAAAATACTAAATTCTCTGTAAGTGGTGTTTTCAAAGTCCTTACTTCAAACTCTCAAAATTCATCCCTGAGACACCCATTAAAAAAAGAAACAGGAAACTACAAAATAAAAATAAATACTAAAAATTAGTAGCCCATTGCTAGAATCTACAAAGAATCTCCATAAACTTTAAAACAAACTGAATTAGAAAAACAAAAGTGCACAGATATCAATCACCACAGGTGACACAAGAAACAGAAGATATTCTGGATATAAGAAAACAACATGCCAGTTTTGTAGCAGTATCTCTGCAAAGACACATAGAAGGCTGGCAAGTATGTCTGCGTTTAGCTCAAGCAAGTGGAGAACTCAGGAGATGCAGAAGGGGAGGTCACATTCATGTCCTTTCATGCCCTTTGTATTTCACCTACAAAATTGTATTTCCTCTTGAAAACAGTTATAATTTCTAAAAATTAGTAAGCCCACCACAGAAAAATTCAGGTTATAAAATTACTAATAAACTAATAGCCCGGATTTTCATGAAACTATATATGTATTTGAATGACTGAAAAACAGGTAATTATTATTTTCTTCTTTGTCCTTCCTCGGCTTTCTTCCATTGTCCTACCGTGAACATGTTGTATAAGCAAAAAAATTCATACCTCAAAATAAGTGTAACTAAAATTAGTGAAAAAAAAAAAAACAGAAAAAAGAGCACAATGTAAAAAATTAGTGATTCGATCAAAATTCCATTCAAAGCAAAATGTATAAAGTACTTAATTCAGTTTTCATTATTTCATTAAAAAGAGAAGGAACACAAGTAAATGAAGTCAGCTTGAAAAGTTAGCCGGATTTAAAAAACAATGGAAAACAAGGGAAAGGAAACAATATACTACAAAAAGGAATTTACACAATGGATAATCATTAAAAAAAAAATCTAAGGTATATTTTAAAATAGTACCGAAGTCCTGAACAAATCTAATTAAGGAAAAAGTAAAAACTCATATACATAAAACTAGAAAGGAGAAATCTTCAAAGGGTAAAATCTCTGTTCACGGATCTTTGAATTCCTCTCCCATTTCCCCCTTATCCAGTCCACCCACACTGGCTCCTTGCTCTTTCTCACACTTGCCATGCTTGTGATCACACCTTATTTTCCTCCTACCTAAAATTCTCTCCTGGGACATCAGCCTAATTCACTTTCTTTGTTCAATGTCATCTTTGAGTGGAGCCTTACCTGTGTATTTACATGATATGTGTTACATATGTATGTGTGTGTTATATATACATACATGCATATAACACACACACACACACTTTCATATAGGTAAATAGAAAAGATCATATATTTTACATGTAGATTTCCTTTTAATCTTAGATTTGTTAAAATTAGTTTATCACATAAACACTGGGCTACATGCTCTTTTTCTTAACCACATATAACAAAAAGCACCAGAAGTCACTAAACATTTTTGAAAAATACTAATTTTCATCACCTATGGTATCCAATAGACAGATATAAAATGATAGACTTAAAAATTAACAGGTCTTTAATTTTATTAACTTTTTATTTTTCTACCGAAATGAAATACGAAACACTTTTTATTAATTTACTAAAAATTTAGTGATTAAATGAACTGGAAATGGCACTTTAACACAGGAGGCAGAGGTGAGAGCAAAGATGAATCCCAGCCTCCAAGAGCTTACGACACATGCAGAAAATGATGAAAACCCCCACATCACTATATTTGTGAGGCGGTGCATTGCGGGAGGGACTGCTTGGGAGTATAAACCTCCACTGCATGTTGAGGAAGAGACATTTCACCTGAGACCTAAAGGAAGCCCAATGAAGTAGTTTTCTGGGCACAAGATTTGTGTACTGAACATCTATGTGCATTACGTAAAATCTTCCTGCAAATCTCTGTTTCCTTAGGATAAACAACTAGACATTAAATCACCAGATTAATGGGCATGACTGACGACTTTGACAGTTTTTGATGCATACAACCTTATGTCCCAACACTGAGTTTGTCTCAAGATATAATCCCGCCAGCAAAGTATGGAAATATTTATCTTACTGTTCTCTCACCAACACTGGCTATTGTTTTGACCTTGATTTTTAAAATTATGCTAAGAGAATGCAATAATTATTAATAGATCATAAAATATGTGTAAGTCTAAAAAATTATTAAGGGGCTTACAGCTCCCAAATTTCCACCCTCTAGGAATTACTTCTTTAAACATTTTATTACAGACTCAAGAGATTCTTCTACATATACACATAAAAGGTATCATTGCCCTTGTATTATGTTGTTTGTCACTTAATATAAACATTTTCTAGAATAATAACTATACACCTACTTCATATGCTGAACACTGTCCCATTATAGGCTACAGTAAGTTTAACCAATTCCACATTGTTAATTTTTCTGCAGTTTCATTATTATGTGTCTAAGTATAGATTTTTTTAAAAACCTATTTATCTTTCTTGTGGCTTATTGAGGTTCTTCAATCAGTGAATCAATGTGTTTCAGTGTTTCTTAGAAATTTTTAGCTGTTATTCCCTCAAAATTGTCTCTGCATAATTTTCTTCCTCTTATTCTGGGGCCCAAATTAAATCTTCCTGCAGGTGTTCTAGGTCTTTGACTATTTCCTGAATTTTCTGTATTTTTATCTCTCTGTTTTTCATTCTACATAATTTCTAAGGACATACCCGGCAGTTTAGAATATGCCAAACATATTATCTCCTTGTAAACCTATCCTTTGAGCTCTTAATGCCAACCATGATTTTAATTAAAATTTCAGGTGGGTTTTTCTGCATGATTATCACATTACTTTTTATAGTCGACAGATTTTACATAAACTTTTAAGCTTGGCTTTTACCTCCACTAACATAGAAAACATAACTGTGTGATATTCCTAATATCTGGAATGTCAAAGGACTGTTTCTGCTGTATTCGGTTTCTGCTGATAGTGGCTGATGCTGTCTAGACTCACTGTGTATCTCATTGTCTTTGGTGGTTTGTTGAATGTTTATTTGATAAGTTACTTTTAGAAGTCATCTGAGATGAAGAAAAATGAAAGATTCCTTTGGAGGAAAACCTTCACTTCCTCTTGTTAGCCAGGTGGCAGTAGCGGCCGTCTGAGACCGAGAAATCACTTAAAGTTTGGAGGGCTTTGTAAATGAGGGCTCGGTAACATTCATTTTCCCTATTCCAGAGAGCAGCCTCCCAGGGTTCTAGGCCATAACTGGGGTTCCTCACTTTGAATAGGGACTGAACTTTAGTCTCTGCTTCACACTCTACCAAAATTCCAGCTATACAATTTAGTTGTTTACTATAGCCAAAGATTTGCTGGGAATACCTCTTTCAGCTCTAATACTCTCTGAATGGTGCGGTATTTCCTTATTGTCTTATTTACTACATGATTCATTTAAGAATAAATTTTGCATTTCTTCCATTCTTTTTTACATTGTCTTTTCAGGGTATTTGGTTTGCATTATCAATCTATCATTCTAATAAAAGTTTCCCCACACTTAATTCCAAATTGTTTGCAATTAATTTTATTTCTACTTGTGATGGCTGTTTTACTATTACAAAGGAGGCCATCATGAACATTACTTTAAATATATCTTCGTGTTCTTTCAGTTATTTCCTTATATTCTTACAAATAAATCGTTGTGTTCAAGTGGTATGTATTACCAACTTACCCTCCAGAAACAATCTGTGTTTATTCTCCCTTTAGATTTTCATCAGAAAGTCAATCACCCCCACTCCTCTCCCCATCTCACATAAGCAGACATTTGCACATATAACTGGGTAATGACTTCATTTTTGGCAGCTTGATAGGCATATAAATATAAATACGTATCTTCTTTGGAAGTGTTTATTTATTTCACTTCTAGTGAGACTAAGCGTATGTTCATGTTTATTGAACATTTATGGTTCTTCTTCATTTGTGAATTACTTCATCAAATTTTCTTAATCATTCAGTGAGTAGTCAATGGACAATTTTATTCCTGCTTGTGCTATTAAAGATTAGTAGATATAAATATAATTATAAGTAAAAAGGTAAAAATATAGTAAATGTAGTCAATAAAGGAAAAGTAGCATGAAAATATGAGGTTTTAAAGCAGAAGTAAAACCAGGATTAACTACCTAAAGTAAGAATCAGTAAACTATTGCTGGGAGGTCAAATCTGACTTGCAACTTGCTTTTATAAATCAAGCTTTATTGGAACACAACTGTGCACATTCATTTATGCACTGTTTCATTTCTGCTTTCACATTATAACACTAGAACTGAGGAGCTACCATAGACACTGACAGCAATGCCTAAAATATATGGATCAAGAGTGACTGGTCTTAAGCCCTCCTAAATGTGAAAGACTGGAAACTTTGACTGAACTCATCACAACTCTCAGCATTATCATAAATATTGATCTGGATATTATTTAACACAGCTTTATAATTATATATGAAAGATAAGCAGTATAACTGTTGAAGAGGAGAACAAAGCTTTTGATTGGACCAAATATCTAAACAAAAGAGAAAATAAGAAAAAAATATAGAATTAGTTAAGATAATACAGTCTTTGAGAATATTAATATAAATAAAAAACCATAGCTTTCCTTTACATTATCCTTAAATAGTTACAAAACCTTGTATATGAATGTTCATAGTAATGCTATTCATAGTACCCAAAAGAAGCTAAATAACTACCTAGTTGGAAGGTAAAATGGTGAAAATCTCTTTTCAATAGCCATTAACATAGGTTATCCAAGAAGAACCCTAAGAAAACAAGTAGTTTCTTTACAAATAAAATTTCAAAGTGAATAATGACACACACCAAGTTTTGGATTGTAGAAGACTCTCACCAATATATCAATTCTTTCTCAGGATACTTATAGAGGTTGAAAACAATTTCAGAATTAAAAAAAGAAATTGTTTAAAAAAACAATTTTATTACCTAACAAATTAATTTAAGTTGTATCTAGACTAATTTCGTTTAGAAACTAACTAAATTTGGGGGAAAAAATAAATGATACAGAGCCATTGCCCTATGAGATATTAAAAAATGTAATAAAACTACAGTGATTAAAACTGGTGATAGGATCTACAAACCAATAAGTGGAAAAATGAACAATCCTAAAAAGAGGCCTGGAATATATAAGAATGTAGCAAATGATAAAAGATGCAATAGAATTTGGAGATTAATCAATGACTATTAATTACATAAAAATATTGAGCTAGACTAAAACTAGACTTAGAGCATCACCTTGTTAAAATATGTAACAAAACTAGGTACAGATGGATTGAAGAATTAAAAGCAAAAATGAAACACTGTGCTAGAATTTGGTCTCCTATGAAAGGCTGAGCATGTGACAGTTTAGAGAACCTGATTTTCTATATACTGAGGCTGCCATATAGCATGAACTCAACAAATGTATGCAGTGAACTAATAAATGCACTTACTCTTTTATAACTAATTTATTGATTGATTCATTATAATCAAACATAAGCTGCATTTACAAAATCTTCATTAATCAAACTTTATTGAGCTCTGAAGGAAACTGGGATTCCAAAAATATGGAGTAGATTGCTGATCAAAATCTAGCTTGTAACAAATGATATAAAGAGATTTTTTAAAATAAGGTATTTGATCTCATCTTTTGTAGGAATTAGTAATATATAACATTTGAAATTGCCAAAATTAATTTGAAATTCCCAATCTTGGCAGTGAAATGTAGAATTCAATAGCACATTATTTTAACTATCAATACAGATATCATTAGAACCAGATACCTTTACAATAATATTTACATCAAAGGAGGAATAGCTGCTACTCCCAGTTCCTTTGGACCTCTACTTTCATACTTGGAGGCCTCCATGAAATGGGTGTATGCCAAAAATTATAAAATTGTGGCTTTTACATTGCTATTACTTCCTTTAGATTATAGACATAAAGAATTTCCCAGTGTGGTATCTTGATATTTGTTTGTGTAAAAAATATTAATAAGAACTTAATATGCACAAGATGTTGCATCAAGTAGTATCACAAACTGTGCAACTTTGGTTATTTTTCATTACTGCTGAGCTGTTCCCAAGGAATATAAAAATGTGTTCCTTAAAATAACAATAAGGTGGGTCATTGTTAACATCTAGAAGCTATGCTAATTTTATAAAATTACTAGGAATTTTAAATAATGCCTATTATTTATTATCTCAATTAATGGTGGTCACCAGTCATCATTAATTCCTAATTTTTAATCAACCATTAAAATTTAAACAAGTTATATGTTATCTCAGCTGGATTGTATTTTTTAAATTTCACTAAAATTACTAGGTTTTTTTATTTAACATATTCCCACTGCAGAATTTTGTATTATATATGTTTAGGATGAGGCTCAGTATATATTTATTATCTCCCCATAAATCATCCCCCTTCCTCAGTTCCTCTTCAGTTGTTACTCTTTTCTCAACTGACTCCAATTTTCTGACATATTTCCAATATTGCACTACCAGAAATTTATGTGATGTTCATGCAAGATGCAGCTGTTCAGGGCAGAGTTTATACTAAGGCAGGTGGACCCATAGAACGTCTGGTGGGAACAAAAGTCCTGCAGCATTCTATACTGGCCTATTCTGTAGGTCTGACTCCCTCTGAACACAGTAAGTACACTAAGGAGGCTGAGGAGAAGGAGTTGTGGAGAAAGGAAACATTTAGAGTGGCTTGATCATGCAAACACAGAGAACAAAGAAAGCAAGAATCACTAATAATTAATGCTTTTGTGCTTTAAGGCATAGTTCAATAACAAATGTTCCTGAAACTTTTTTCTTTGTAATCACTATTACTCTGCAAACAAAATCACTTATTAGGATTGTTATGACTTTCAAATATTATGTGGCCTTTGTCCATAGCTATGAAAAGTTGTTCCCTTTCTGCTTTTCACCTCTCTGTATTTTGAACTACCAAACATATCCTCCTCAACCATATCTTTGTAACAAGCAATTGAATTTCTCTTTCACCTTTTTACCCTGTGCTAACACCTCACAAGCACACACATGCACATACACAAACATGCACTCACGTACTTCCCATGATTGTCCAGTCTCCTCCATTTTCACTGCTATTCCCACCATCTCAGTGGCTCATACCCACATTTGAAAAGAAAAGGCACATCCAAATCTATGAAGCCTTTTTCCTCAGGAAAGAAACTTTACATGAGTTTGCCTGTTACACTGCAACTTTCAAACATCAATTTTTCATCTTGTTATACAGTTGGACTTCCACGAGATATCCAGCTGAGGAAGATAAAAAGATGTGCCTTCCACACAATATTTAGTATCAGTAGAAATAAGCTAATAAAGTTCCACAAAAGCAAGAGCCATATCTGATATTCCTGTCCAGTGCCTGAGCAGGTGAACTGTTTTATAAATGTTTGTTCAAAATATAACTTTAAGAAGACCAATGAATTACTAGCCAAATGCAAAATTAAATCAGCTACCCACAAAGAGTCAGAATATGACACCTAACATATAAAGAGTGAAGGAGGAATAAAAGAAGGGAGAGAAAAAAGAATCTTTAGATTGTGTTTATAATCAATACTAAGTGACTTAAGTTAGACTGCTAGATAGTAAAAAAGCTGCCCTTGAACCTTTGTTAACTACGAATCCAAAGCCTGCAATGGCAATAAGTACGTATCTATCGATAATAACCCTAAACGTAAATGGACTGAATGCACCAATGAAAAGACATAGAGTCACTGGATGGATTAAAAAAACAAGACCCATCTATATACTGCCTACAAGAGACTCACTTCAAACCCAAAGACATACACAGACTAAAAGTAAGAGAGAGAAAAGGATATTTCATGCAAACAATAGGGAGAATAAAACAGGAGTTGCAATATTTGTATCAGATAAAATAGACTTCAAAACAAACAAAGCCACAAGAGACAAAGAAGGACATTATATAATAATAATAAAGGGCTCAGTCCAACAAGAGGATACAACCATTATAACTATCTATGCACCCAACATAGGAGCACACAAATATGTGCAACAAATACTAACAGAATTAAAGGGGGAAATAGAATGCAATGCATTCATTTTAGGAGACTTTAACACACCACCTACTCCAAAGGACAGATCAACCAATAAAAATAAGTAAGGACACAGAGGCACTGAAAAACACATTAGAACAGATGGACCTAACAGACATCTACAGAACACTCACCCAAAAGCAACAGGACACACATTCTTCTCAAGTGCACACGGAACATTTTCCAGAATAGATCACATAATAGGCTACAAAAAGAGCCTCAGCAAATTCAAAAAGATTGAAATGGTACCAACCAATTTCTCAGATCACAAAGGTATGAAACTAGAAAAACCAAAGAAAATGAAAAGGCTCACAAACACATGGAGGTTTAACAACATGCTCCTAAATAATCAATGGATCAATGTCTAAATTAAAACAGAGATAAAGCAATATATGGAGAAAAATGAAGAAAACAGCTCAATGCCCCAACTTCTGTGAGATGCAGGGAAGGCTGTTCTAAGAGGAAAGTATATAGCAATTCAGGCCTAATTAAAGAAGGAAGAACAATCCCACATGAAAGGTCTAAATTCACAATTAATGAAACTAGAAAAAGAAGAACAAATGAGGCCCAAAGTCAGTAGAAGGAGGGACATAATAAAGATCAGAGAAGAATAAAACAATAGAAAGAATCAATGAAAGCAGAAGCTGGTTCTTTAAGAAAATAAACAAAATAGATAAACCCCTAGCCAGACATCAAGAAAAAAGAGAGTATATACACATAAACAGAATCAGAAGTGAGAAAGGAAAAATCACTACAGACACCACAGAAATACAAAGAATTATTAGAGAACACTATCAAAAACTATATGCTAAGAAACTGGATAACCTAGAAGAAATGGACAATTTTATAGAAAAATACAATCTTCCAAGACAGACCAAGGAAGAAACAGAAAATCTGAACAGACCAATTATCAGCAATTAAATTGAATCAGTAATAAAAAAATTATCCAAGAACAAACACCCTGGACTAGATGGCTTTACCACTGAATTGTATCAGACATTTAGAGAAGACCTAATACCCATCCTCAGTTAAGTTTTCCAAAAAGTAGAAGAGGAGAGAATACTTCCAAACTCATTCCATGAAGCCAGCATTACTCTAATACCAAACCAGGCAAAGACACCACAAAAAAAGGAAATTACAGACCAATATCCCTGATGAACATAGATGCAAAAATACTCAACAAAATACTAAAAAACTGAATTCAAAAATATACCAAAAAGATCATACATCATGAACAAGTGGGATTCATTCCAGAGATGTCAGAATGGTACAACATTCAAAATCCATCAACATCATCCACTACATCAATAAAAAGAAAGACAAAAATCACATGATCATCTCCATAGATGTTGAAAAAGCATTTGACAAAATTCAACACCCATTCATGATAAAAACTCTCAACAAAATGGGTGTAGAGGGCAAGTACCTCAACATAACAAAGGCCACATATGACAAACCCACAGTCAACATAATACTTAATAGTGAAAAGCTGAAAGCTTTTCCTCTAAGATCGGGAACAAGCCAAGGATGCCCACTCTCCCCACTTTTCTTCAATGTAGTTCTGGAAGTCCTAGCCATGGCAATCAGACAACACAAAGAAATAAAAGGCATCCAGATCAGTAAAGAAATTAAACTGTCTCTGTTTGCAGATGAAATGATATTGTACATAAAAAAATACCTAAAGAATCCACTCAAAAACTACTAGATCAAATATCTGATTTCTGCAAAGTGGCAGGATACAAAATTAATACACAGAAAACTGTTGCATTCCTATATACTAACAAAGAGCTAACAGAAAGAGAAATCAGGAAAACAATTCCATTCACAATTGCATCAAAAAAATAAAATACCTAGGAATAAACCTAACCAAGGAAGTGAAAAACACTATACCATGAAAAACTACAAGACACTCTTGAAAGAAATTAAAGGGGACACTAAGGAATGGAAATTCATCCCATGCTCTTGGGTAGGAAGAATTAATATTGTCAAAATGGCCATCCTGCCTAAAGCAATCTACAGATTCAATGCAATCCCTATCAAAATACAGATGGCATTGTTCAATAAACTAGAACAAATAGTTCTAAAATTCATATGGAAACACAAAGGACCCCAAATAGACAAAGCAATCCTTAGAAAGAAGAATAAAGCAGGGGACATTATGCTCCCCATTTCAAGCTCTACTACAAAGCCATAGTAATCAAGACAATTTGATACTGGCATAAGAACAGACCCATAAATCAATGGAATAGAATAGATAGCCCAGATATAAACCCATACATATATGGCTAATCAGTATATGATAAAGGAGTCATGGACACACAATGGGGAAATGACAGCCTCTTCAACAACTGGTGTTGGCAAAACTGGACAGCTACATGTAAGAGAATGAAACTGGATTACAGTCTAATTCCATACACAAACGTAAACTCAAAATGGATCAAAGACCTAAATGAAAGTCATGAAACCATAAAAACTTAGAAGAAAACAGGCAAAACTCTCTTGAATACAAACATGAACAACTTTTCCATGAACATATCTCCTTGGCAAAGGGAAACAAAAGCAAAAATGAACAAGTGGGACTATATCAAACCAAAAACTTCTGTACAATAAAGAACACCATTAGTAGAACAAAAAGGCATCCTACAATATGGAGGAATATATTCATAAATGACATATCCAATAAGGGTTGACATCCACAATATATAAAGAGCTCACACACCTCAACACCCAAAGACCAAAAAACCCAATTAAAAAAAATGGGCTGAGGATCTGAACAGACATTTCTCCAAAGAAGAAATTCAGATGGCCAACAGGCACATGAAAAGATGCTCCACATCAGTAATCATCAGAGAAATGCAAATTAAAACCACAATGAGGTATCACCTCACACCAGTTAGGATGGCCTACACCCAAAAGACAGACAACAACAAATGTTGGTGAGGATGTAGATAAAGGGGAGCCCTCCTACACTGCTGGTGGGAATGTAAATTATTTCAACCATTGTGGAAAGAAATATGGAGGTTCCTCTAAAAACTAAAAATAGAAATACCATTTGACCCAGTAATTCCACTTCTAAGAATTTACCCTAAGAAAACAGGTTCACAGATTCAAAAAGACAGATGCACCCCTATGTTTATTGCTGCACTATTTACAATAGCCAAGACATGGAAGCAACCTAAGTGTCCATCAATAGATGAATGGATATAGATGAGGTGGTACATATGCACAATGGAATATTATTCAGCCATAAGAGGAAAACAAATCCTACCATTTGCAACAACATGGATGGAGCCAGAGGGTATTATGCTCAGTGAAATAAGCCAGGTGGAGAAAGACAAGTACCAAATAATTTCACTCATCTGTGGAGTATAACAACAAGGCAAAACCCAAAGGAACAAAACAGCGGCAGACACATAGAACCCAGGAATGGACTAGCAGTTACCAAAGGGAAAGGGGTTGGTCAGGGTGGGTGGGAAGGAAGAGATATAGAGATTAAGGGGTATTATGATTAGCACACATAATACAGAGGGGGCACGGGGAAGGAAGTATAGAACAGAGAAGACAACTAGTGACTCTACAGCATCTTACTATGATATTGGACAGTGACTATAATGGAGTATGTGGTGGGGATTTGATAATAGGGGGGAATGGAGTAACCAAAATGTTGCTCATGTATAAGATTGTATATGAATGATACCTTAATAAAAAATAATAACTTTAAGAGATCTAAGGAAGTCAAGAGAAAATGGTTGTTGAGAAACAGGTTGCTATAGTGATTAAAAACAGAATCTGAGTTCTAGAGGAATAGATTAGAATCCTGTCTACACACTCATCACTTACCATCTCAAGCAAGTTTCTGAACCTCCCAATACCTTGTAAATGTCCTCATGCGTAAAATGGAGGTAATCATAGTACCTATTTCATAGGATTACTTTGAGGATTACATAAATTAATGCATTTAGAATATTAAGCAGTTGGTAAGCATAATATATATATTGTCTTATTTTTTTTAATAAAGTTCTCAATCTTCCTTAATTAAAACAAAAGTACTGCCTCTTCCATACAACTCATTTGCCTGTCGTTTCTGTAGGAAGACGGTTGGGTCTTTAGAGGTCATTCTTCCCTTATTTCCCTAACGTTTTATGGAAACCACGTTTTTTGAAATGAATTGCTTGCTGTGGGCTAAAACGGAGATACAAAAAAGACAAAATGTAGTGGTAAGTGAACTAATGGAGGAGCACATTTACTGAAGCAAGTGAGCAAATGGACCAGAAAATTATGTAAAGTGAGTTACAAGATACTCTGTTTAGCCTAGTGCATAAAACATGGGGTGAGGAGTTTAGAAGATTTAGGTTTGAGGCCTATCCTGAAACATAGTAACTCCTTTATTTCACACAAGTTAACCTTTCTGGGTGTCTTTTTTTCTTTTTTTCATATGTTAATATGTCACAACTCTTAAAGGGTTCCTGTGGCAATAAATAAGATAATTAAGCTACACATATGAACAAAAATTTTATTTCTATATACTAAGTTCTGAATTCTTTATGTAAGATATACTGCTCTTTTTCTTTCAACTTTCCTATTTAATTAATTCCCCAACTAATCTTGAAACAATCCTAGCCTATTTAAATATTATTCCTAACTCTTTTTAGACATATTATTTGCCACACTACATTGCAAATACCAGAGTTAATAGACTATAGAGTGCAGTTCTGTGAATCCAATTGTTATATTTCTTTACATAAGTCATTCATTTTTAATTAAACTTCTGGTCTCCAAACATATTACTGTACTTCAAAACAGAATGATTTTAGTGGTGTTTGATTTCCCTTGTCATGCATTAAATTGCATCAACTCGTGGTGAATAGCATAACCTAATAGAAACAGGAAGGGCAATCTGGGAACATACGATGATAGCTCTTTTCTTTCATCCAGCACTTGCACGCCTATTAAGTGCACCAGGCACGGTACTAGGAGCCGGGAACCTAAGTATAGACAAGATCATCCTGGCTGTGCTCTACACAGAGTGCAATCTAGTGAAAAAAATGTAATTATACAAGATACTGTGAAATCTGTAAGAATAAATGCTACAACAATGCGGTACAGAGCATCCTTGGAAGCCGAAAGAAAGAATAACTTGGGCTGAAAAAAATTCAGGGTGGGTCTCAGGAGGAAGTAACTTCATGCCAAGACGTGAAGACATTAGCCAGAGGGGAGTAGAGATTATGCGGAAGAGTATGGCGCATTTAAAGAAGTGAAACATCCGGCGAATTGGTAACATAGAAAGCAATGGGGGAACATCACAAATACGAATGTGGGAAACAGATTGTAGAGCTCCTGCAGACCAGTCTCAGGAACAGTGGAAATCCATTAAAATACATGAAACAAGAGCAAAGTTTGGTCAATGGGTTAGAAGCTAGCTTTGACTGTTCTATAAAACATGGAGTTTTTGAAACTTTGAAAGCTTTAAATGCAAGATGGTTTTCAGAGAAATCAACTGGATTCTATTGCTGTAGGCTAGGTGGGAAATGGTAGTGGCTTTGGAAAGGAAAATTGCCATGGAAAACTTATTTACAGAGGAGAAGTGTTTGAGCTTGATGAGTCCAATACTGTTTAAGAGCTTACTTGGTTGGGCAATGAGCTGTTGCTGTGGGTGTGGTCTTAAACAAGCATGCATGCCTTCATTTGTTTACAGTTTAACAGAATAATTAGGTAGGAATTACTATTTTACAATTTGAAGACTTAAATGGTTCCTTCCCTCACACCTTCCACCAAAATATATTTCTATCGAAATGAACATGTCTAACAGAGTATTGGATAGGTGTGCCTGAAATTCAGAAGTCTGTGATTGACACACAGACTGGGGAGCCCTCAGCACATATATGACATTTGACAATTCTAGGTAGAGAAGGGCCCAGTAATACAAAGAGAGAAACCAGGACAGAGGAATGAGGAATGCCAATATTTAAGGGAGAGGGGAAGTTATAGCCTTTAAAAAAAGATGAGAAGTCATGGACAGAAACAGAAAGAATGTTAGAAGACTGTGGTCTCCTAGAAACCAAAAAAAAAAAAAAAAAATTCAAAAAGGAGAATGTGTTTAACAATATCAAATGTAACGGAGAAGTCAAAAGTGAGAATTTTCTACAATACTGAATTTATTGGAACATAATCTGCTATGACTCGGTAGAAAACAGTTTTCATGAAATGGTAGGTTGGCCATGAGATTAAGTGGACAGAAGTTGAAATATTTTTCCCTACATTTAGTAAATTTATGTCAATACTATGAATCTATAATATCAGAGGAAGATACTTGGTTGTAGACTAGATTTGCCTTTTGCACATGGGCAAACTAGAGCACATCTTAACTACATCGTTGTTTTCACAATTGCTTTCCATCCCATGTGTGCTTTAGTTTGTCCACATTGAGTATGAAGAATGGTAATACGTAAGGAGCTACTTACCTGGTTATTAGCCAAGTCTTTTGTATATTTATGCTCTTTTTCTATGATCCTTCACTTATAAGTTGTCATTTTCTTCCTAATTAAATGTTTTTATTGCAGTTTCAATCCTTTGCTCACACTAAGACCTCTTTGGTGAAATAATCCATTTACTAACAAATGCATAGTTCTGCTTACTATATGCTAAGCAATGATGAACTATTTTACTGGCTTACTTTCTATACCTTCACATTACCTCTGAAAGTGATAAGCATGACATTTATTGTTCATCCAAATCATTAATGAAGATATTAACAAAGGGGTGACCAAGGATGGAGTTCATAGCACAACATCAAGGATCACCCTTCTTATAGACGTCAATCCATTAAGAAGCATATTTAGCATGTAATCACTCAATCAATAAATTACTAACTTGCTTGCCTATGCTATCACATAAGATGCATGTCTGTGCAGTGTTCAATAATTTAGCATCAGATACTCTCAAATGCCTTGTTGAACATTCATTGAGTGACACCAATTCTATCATGTTGCTTTGACCTGTAATAAACAACAGAGTAACAACCATATGTTAGTAGGACTTTCTGTCTATTCACAAATTATTTTAGATAATACAGTATAGAATGCCTTAAGATCAAAAATGTACATCACTGGTCTATAGTTGGTAAAGTTGCCTTTCTTTCTCATACTGGAAAAAAATGTAAAAAAAAAAATTGAAACTCCAATCTTCCATCACTCTGATGTCTACAATGTTACCTATTAATCCTATCAGTGTTCTGGGTTTCAACTCATCCAGGAAAAACAAATGTATTTAGATTCTATGTTTTGCTCACAAAGGTATGTTTAATTTTCGTAGGCTTAAATTTTCTCTAACTACACTATTCCCGTTTATTTCCAAAAGAGAAATGGACTGAAGGTCTCTCTTCAGCTTCATTCTGCTATGGTGCTTTATATTAGAATTCCCTGGAATTTCACACCATCTTATTGTGATGCTGGGGCCTTTTTTTCTATAGTCCATTTAGAAAGACAGCACAATCATTTTACACTAATATGCACTTGAATTCAAGTTTAAGATATCTTTCCTAAGTTGCTTCTGTCTCAGAACAGTTTTTATTATTGCAGAAATAACTTGAAAATCCCTGATGGACTTATTGGGAAGACTACATTATCTATTATTCAGTAGCCTTGCTTGAGCTTCTCAAAACCACTGCTCTGGATAATTAATAAATAAACCTGCCAATAAAATAATTCATGTGGAACCAACAACAAAGTAAACACATTTATTTGCCAAAATTTTCTAGCAAGAGTATTATAAAAGGGGATTCCATTATTTTCTTTTTTGGTATACGACACTTAGGCTTAGGATCCAAATTTCCTAGTCCATCGCATGAAGTACTTCTTTTCTGTTAGAATCATCAGAGGACAGTATATTAAAAAGTATTATTAAAGACTGGTTATTCACTTGTTATGGCAATACACCTTTGAAGGACACAGAAATTATTTTAATTGGATAAATTAGATGTTCTTTGTGTCCATATGGAGTGTTGAATTTAATGATTTGGTTGAATGGGTATCAGTGTTTCTGTTCAATCTTTCAATTAAACTAATATTAATCTTACATTTTCTAAAGAAAGCTTAAGAGCACAAGATAACTCCAGGACATACAGTAAGGTCACTGGATATAAATGAGCTCATATTGTTTTTCTGAATAATTCACAGCAAAGAGAGAAGCTGTGAAAATTGTAAGCTATACCAGATTTCTCCCTTTCAATCTCTTCGGACCAACACTAGAAGATCTGTATCTCTCTTTTGTCACATTGTTATACGCGATACTCAGTTACACTACTTCATAAGACTCTTTGTAAAATCACCAGTTAATTTCTTGTTTTGTCTGTTTTAACTCACAAAAGTCAAGATAGCCTTTCAGCAAATGCCTTTCTATTTCTGACAGTTCTATTACAAATAAAAATACCTTTGTTTTATAAAACTAATTTAATGTAATTTGCACAAAGTTTTAATCACGTATCTTCACATTAGGAAATAGACTGGGCATTGGTTTTCTTTAAAAATGATATTAAAATACAAAGTTATAAAATATCAAAATCATTTTACAATCCCAGAAAATTACAAAATGTTGAGAGTGCTTCAATTTGAAAATGACTGGAGTTCTAGAAACACAATTCGGGGAGGCTATACAATTACAAGGACACTTAAGCATTTCTGTGAGCATTTCCATTCAAAGGTGATCGACCGGCATGGCTCGCTGAACAATTTGCGTGGCATTCATAGAAAAGCCTTGTTCTTTCACACTGAAGAACTCTTAAAAATATGAAGAAACTTCAATAATTTTAAATTGCAGTATAGACCATACATGCCCAGAAATCCCAATTTATTCTCTAAATAAAAACATTACAAGTTTTAAAATATAAAAGGCCTACCTGCAACTGAACAACAATCTATCCCTTCCAATTCAAATACCAAATCACTCTAGCTATTATTTCTCCCAATCTGGGATTTTTTTTTGGCATGAGGAATTGTTCTGGTCATCAAAGATTATTTATTTCTTTTAACTACTCTTGGATCATTACTCTAAAATGTTTTCTGAATTTCTTTCCAAGCACCTTGTGACCTTTGTAAGCCTTTCTCAATTCAGTTGAATTGTGCATACTTACATATAAACACACAAACTATGTCCTCTCAAAAGTTACAGTTGGAAACAAAGCTAAATGTTCAAGAAATATATATATATATAAATACATATATATATCATTATAAATATGTATTTACTTTATGATATATATCAAATATAAATATATATTTCATACATATTATATATACAATATAATTCCTTTATTTATCCATCTGTAAAATGGGGATAACAATGTCCACCTCAAAAACTGACTGTGGAGTTCAGATGGGTAAATAGGCTGATATGCAGTAGATATAAATAAACAGTTGCTATTGTGACATCATCATCATTATTACCATAATAATCATTGTGAACCCAAAGTTTCACATAATTGGATTCCAATTGCTACTCTAACACTCACTTTGTCATTTTGTGAAGATTACTCACATTTTGGGGCCTCATCATGAAATATTAACAGTGGCTGTATCTGGCTGTATTGTTAACATTATTCTCAAACTCAACTTTTTTCCCTTTTCTCAACTACATTATCTAATTTTTACACTTAATACACAATAACTTATACAAAACAGGAACTGACACCATGGCCATATTGCCAATCATACTTGGTACTTGTGCATTTACAACTTCCCTGATAGGTGATAGAGAGAAAACTGTATGGTGTTTCTGGGGAACTGAAAACTAAAATCAGCAGCTAGAGAGATTCAGAAGTTACTTGAGATACACATAATAAATGCAGGTTATGAAACATCTCGTAAGTCATACATCCCTTCTATACCCTCAGACTGGAGTGAGTTGGAAGAAAGGTCTTTCATCTTTAAGTTCTCCACTGATACATCTCCAGTATCTGGAACAGAATATATTGAGGCACCAGTGATACTCCAATATTTCTGTTAACTGAACGGCCTGGATGAGGCTGGTTTTCCAAATCAACTAGTGAAGCTCAGCTATGGAGTAAAACTGGACTAGAGAATGAGACTCGAATCAGGGTAACTAAGCCAGATCTTTTGATGCTGAAAAATCATAGAAATTTCCACTTCCTTTAGATCTTAGAATCTAGTCATCCTAACAGTTATATGAATAAGTAGCTGGAACTGAACGAGAAAAAGGTGGTCCTGACTGGTTCACATATTCAATACAGTTAGAAGAGATTACACAGGGAGATAGCATCAAGGAACCTGGCTTAAGCCTCTTGACCTAACTCATGTTCTCCAATTCTATTTCTCCTGTAGTGGGGATTATCAGACACATGTACAGTAATTAATAAGTTGTTCTTTTGTTCTCCATTAGACTATTGTTCCTAAACAGATGAACTTCTTTGAAAGGCAGTCCAGAGGGAAGATATAGATATTGGCAGGCCTTGAACTCTAATGGGTATTATAAAACTGCCAAGGGTAGGTTTCCAGGATAGGGGTGGAATAATTATTTGGAAATAATATTTGAAGTGGGTCAAAACAGAGTTTTAAAAGGTGAATAGGAGTAATGAGGTAAGGAGAAAGGAAAAGACTTTCCTGCGAAAGGCACCATGACCAAGAGACAAAGCATCATGTGAACAGGGAAACAACAAGCAGGTCTAGAAAGCTAAAGAATAATTTACAGGTAAAGAGGGATAAGAAATAAGACCAGTGATACTAGACAGCAGAGGAAGATGGAATAAGAGGTCACTACGATAACCTCCTCAATGTATACACTGAGGAAGCAACTGCATCTAATACAGCTAAATCTGAAAATGACCTGAAGAGCCCAGAACAGACCTTCTACAACTGGGATGTAAAGAGATGACACACTAAGAAAGGTAAAAGGGTAGAGCCATGATGGATCGGGATCCAAGCCCTTCCCCATCCTAACTCAGAAATAGGAGGGAGAGAGGTAAAAAGAGATGAGGAGAAAAATGCTTGGAAACCTGCCACAACTTTCCCTAGGGATCTGCCCTGAGAAGATGAGTCCCTAAAGCATTGGGCGCAGACCACAGCCCACCAATAGTGGTTGGTGGTTGTGCTCAGCCACAGCAGGGAGCAACTGTGGAGCACCTGGCTCTGGTGGGCAGTGAGTTTTGTACTTCTGGGCACCACAGGATGCCTATTATACAAATTCACTGCTTGCAAGACCAGGAACCATAGCTTATGTACCTAATATATAGAAACAAGCACAGATAGCCAGACAAAATGAGGAGGCAGAGTGATACGTTCCAACTGAAAGAACAAGACAAAGCACCAGAAAAAGGACTAAATGAAATGTAGATAAGAAATCTACCTGATAAAGAATCAAAGTAATAGTCATAAAGATGTTCAGTGATCTAGGGAAAAGAATAGATGATCTCAGGAAGGACTTCAACAAAGAGATATAAAGTGTAAAAAAGAACCAGACATAGCTGAAGAACACAATGACCACAATGAAAAATGCAACTGAAGGAATGAATAGCAGATAGAGGATACAGAAACACAGATGAGCAAGCTGGAAACAGGGTAGTGGAAAGAAACCAAGCTGAGGAACAGCGGGGGAAAAAAAGGATTTCTAAAAATGGGTAGATGCTAAGAGAGCTCAGCAACAACTCCAAATGAAACTGTTTTCGTTATAAGGGTCGCAGAAGGAGAAGAGAGAGATAAAGGGGTAGAAACTCCATCTGAAGAAATAATAGCTGAAAACTTCCCCATGCTGGAGAAGTAATAGCCATCAGGACCTGCAAGTGCTGAGAGTCTCTAACAAGATGAACCCAAGGAGGTCCACACCAAACCACAGTAATTAAAATGGCAAAGATTAAGATTAAAAGAAAATCTTATAAGCAGCAAGAGAAAGGTCATTGCCTACAAGGGAAACCCCATAAGGTATCAGCAGATTTCTCAGGAGAAACTTTACAGTCCAAAACGGAGTAGCATGAAGTATTCAAAATGCTGAAAGGGAAAAAAAAAAAACTACAAACAAGAATACTCTATCCAGAAAGATTACCATTCATAATTGAAGGAGATATGAAAAGTTCTCCAGAGAAATGAAGGTTGAAATACTTCATCACCACTAACTGGCCTTACAGGATATATTAAAGGAACTTCTTTAGAATAAAAATTGTTTATAAATTTATATGTTTATCATCAGAGATAATAAACCCACAGTAAAAGTAATAAACCAATCACTTATAAAGTGAGTATGAAATTTAAAAGACAAACATAGTAGAATAAATTATACACAATTAGTCAAGGAATACACAAAATTAAAAGATGTAAATTATGACATTGTGTACATAAAATGTGGAAGGTGGAATATTAATAAAATGCAATACTTTTAAAATGTGTTCAAAATTAAGCACTTCTAACCTAATATAGACTGTTTTATATATTAGGAAGCTACATATGAACTTTATAGTAACCACAAACCAAAAGCCTATAATAGATACAACAAGAAATAAAGAGAAAGGAATCCAAGCACAGCACTAAAGAAAACCATCAAATCACAAGGAAAGAGGGGAAGAAAGGAATAGAAAAGAACTATAAAAATAAACAGAAAACAGCAGAATGTCAAAAAATACATACATATCAATAATTATTTTAAATATAAATGGACTAAAACTCCAATCAAAAGACATAGGTGGCTATGGATAAAGACACAAGACCCATATATTTGCTCCTACAGAGGACTCACTTCAGATGTAGAGATACATACAGACTAAAAGTGAAGGGATGGAAAAAGATACTCCACCCAAACAGAAGTGACAAAAAAAGCAGGAGTAACAGTACTTATATCAGACAAAATAGACTTCAAAGCAAAGAAACTAAAAAGAGAGAAAGAAGGACATACATAATGATAAAGGGATCCGTCCAACAAGAGGATATAATAATTGTAACTATTTGTGCACCTAACATAAGAGCACCTAAATATATAAAATAAATAATAATGGACTTAAAGGGAGAAATTGACCATAATTCAATAATAGTAGAAGACTTTAACACCTCACTTACAACATGGATAGATCATTCAGACAGAAATCAATAAGGAAACAGTGTCATTTACAAAACATTAGACCAGATGGACCTAACAGAGATATACAGAACATTCCACCCAAAGTCTTTGCAATATCCAGTCTTCTCAAGTGCACATGCATGTAGTGTTCTCCAGAATAGATTACATTTTAGGGCACAAGTGACAATAAATTTAAGAAAACTAAAATTGTATCAAGTATATATGCTGACAAATACTCAGTGTAGCAATAAACAGGTCAAAAAGAATAACAAACAATACATGGAGATAATTGAAAACAGAAACACAATGGTTCAGAATATGTGTTATGCAGCAAAAGCAGTTCTAGGATGGAAGTTCATAGCATTACAGACCTGACTCAAGAAAGAATAATCACAAAGAAACAATATAACCTTACAACTGAAGGAGCTAAAAACAGAAGAACAAACAATGACCAAAGTTAGTAGCAGGGGGACTAGAATAAATATCAGAGCATAAATACATGAAATAGAGACTAAGAAAACAATAGAAAAAAATCAGTGGAACCAAGAGTTGGTTCTTTGAGAAGATAAACAAGATACACAAACCCTTAGCCAGATTTATTGAAGAAAAAAAGAGAGAGGACACAAATAGACAAAATCAGAAATGAAAATGGGGGAAGTTAAAACTGACACCACAGAAATTCAAAGAATGATAAGCAAATTCTATGAGAAATTATTTCTAATGCCAATAAATGAGAAAACGTAGAAGAAATGGATACATTACTAGAAACATACAAGCTCCTAAGACTGACTCAGGAAGAAACAAAATCTGAACAGTTACAAATAATGAAATTGAGTTGGTAATCAAAAAATCCCACAAACAGAATGCCAGGTTCAGATGGTTTCATGAGTGAATTCTACCAAAAATTTATAGAGCTAATCCCTATCCTTAATGAATTCCACAAAAATAGCAGAGGAAGGAGTACTTCAAACTCATTCTACAAGGCTGGCATTCTACAAAATCAAAGAAACTAGAAAAAAAGAAAATTACCAATATCCTGCTGAACATAGATGCAAAATCCTTAGTAAAATATTATCAAACTGAATTTAAAAATACATCGAAAGGATCCTTCATCACAACCAAGTGGAATTTATTCCAGTGAATCAAAGATAGTTCAATATCCACAAATTAATCAAGGTGATACACCACATTAACAAAAGGAAGGACAAAAACCACTATAATCCTCTCAATAAATGCTGAAAAAGCACTTGACAAAATTCAACATCCATTCTTGATAAAACTCTTAACAGAGTAGATATAGAAGGAGCATAATAAAGGTTATACTGTAAAGCTATAGTGATTAAAACCATATGTTATTGGCACATGAATAGATACATGGATTAATGGAACAGATTAGAGTGCCCAGAAATAAACCCATACTTACACGGTCAATTAATATATGACATAGGGGGCAAGAATATATAATGGGAAAAAGACAGTCTCTTCAATAAATGGTCTTGGGAACTGGGCAGCAACATATAAGAGAATGAAACTGGATCACTGTCTGACACCATACATAAAAATAAACTCAAAATAATTAAAATTCTAAATGAAAGATACAAAACCATAAAACAAAGAAGAAAACATAGGCAGGAATCTGTTGAATTACAGCATGAATAATTTTTTCTGGATACATCTCCCCAGACAAAGGAAACAAAACAAAAGTGAACAAATGGGACTACATCAAACCTAAAAGTTTCTGCACAGCATATGATCAACAAAACAAAAAGGCAATGTACTGCTTGGAATAATATATTTGCAAATGGTATATCTGATAGGATAATATCCAGAATGTATAAAGAACTCATACAACTCAACACACACACACACACACACACACAGATTAATTCAATTAAAAAATAGGCATAGGACCTGAAAAGACATCATTCCAGAGACATAGATGGCCAATAGACACATGAAAAATTGCTCAATATCACTAATCCTCAGTGAACTGCAAATCAAAACTATAATGAGCAGTCACTTCACACCAGTCAGAATGGCTACTACCCAAAAGAAGTAACAAGTGTTGATGAGGATGTGAAGAAAAGGCAACCCACCTTCACTGGTGGTGGGAATAGAAATTGGTCTACCACTGTGGAAAGCAGTATGGAGGTTCCTCAAAAGACTAAAAATAAAAGTACCATATGACCCAGCAATTCTACTTCTGGGAGTTTATCTGAAGGAAACAAAAATTGCTGATTCAAAAAAGATACATACACTCCAATGTTTATTGCCACATTATTCACAATAGCCCAGATATGGGAGCAACCAGTGTCTGTCAATAGATGAATGGATAAAGAAGATGTGCTACATACAAAAGAATATTACTCAGCCATAAAAAAGAATGAAATCTTACCTCAAGACAAATGCTGGGCATAGAAGCCACAGGGCATAAATCTGCAAAGAAGTAAAAAGCTAACCTTTTCAAATAATATTGCTTCTCTCTCACTTACCAACTTTACATTTCCCTGTATGGCCCCAGAAGATGACTGGTTAGCCAGAGACGGGTAAGATTCCTCAAGGGAGGAACAACCTAAGACAGGCACAGTTGCAGTGGGGCCATCAGGTGAGAAATTGGGGATCAACAGAGGTGAGGCTTAGAACCTCCCTCACCCCCCCCTGTTTTGAGAGAAATCTTCTGCATCCGTGGATGTTTTGTTGCCCTTGTCTAGCCTGGATTAATACTTAGTCTATAGGCACAGACCTGATCATCTACATTTGCCCCCTTACAGCACTAAATTATGTTTTCTACCTTTATCTTGTATCTATCTATCACTTCAGCATTTTATTTAAAAAATTAAAAAAAAAATAAGGGAGAAATGTGGGATTCACATATAAATCAAGTATAAAAATCAAATGAATAATCATATCTGACTTGATTGTTTATAGTTCATGATGCATGATCAAAACCGAAAGTTTCTGTGATGACTGCCCTTGCACTGTTCACCATGTAAGAACTTACTCACTGTGTAAGAACTTGTTCACCATGTACGAACTTGTTCGTTATGCTTCAGAAGATTGGAGACTGATGAGAATTAGGCTTGGGGTGGATTAATGATTGTGCATTGAGTCCCCTATACAGAATTTTATTGCTGTTAACAACCATTTGACCAATAAATATGAGAGATGCCCTCTCAAAAAATAAATAAATAAATAAATAAAAATAAGAAGGAATGAAATCTTGCAATTTACAACAAGGATGAACCTAGAGGGTATTAAGCTAAATATAATAAGCTAGGCAGAGAAAAACAGATACTATATGATTTCACTATATGATACAGCCAATTATACAGCAATATCATTGTATGCTGACAGATAGTAGCAATACTGATTTGTGTGAGCATTTAATAATGTAAGTACCATGTTGTACACCTGAAGGCATATGATATTATAATATATAATATATATATCAACAATAATGCAAGAAAAGAAAACAAAAACCTTTTGCAATTAAAAAATAAAATAAAAAAGACCAGTAGGCCTGGCGTGGATTGAATCATAGGAGAGCTTTGAATGCCAAGAAAATGAGTTTATCTTCTGCTCTATGTACAGTAAAAAACCATTAAAGAACTCTATAAAGGGAAAGAATGCCGACAGTTAGGTGGGAGAGAGATAAAGCTGAAATCAGGAATAGCAGTTTGGAGATTGTAACAAAGACAAAAAACTGACTAAATGTGAGTATCAAGATATAAACAATTAATGATTGCACCAATACATCTGTAATCACATTTTGACAATTTTGAAGTATTGTCCCTTGAAACTTCTGAATTGAATCCAAAGCAGTACTAAAAAAAACAGGACTCTAAACATTTAGAATCAGAGAGGAGTTCACCAGACTGCCATGTCATTAGCAGCACAGAAGCTAAGAATCGGAGAAACTCTACACCTGTGACTTTCTGCTCCTCCAGAAACCAAGAATTCAGCTGAGGTGGAATGACGGGACTACAATGTCAAGGCAAATCACTGAAAACAGAGATGGAGTATCAGCACAACCACGAAGGAACCTACTAATTGCTGCCCCATACTTCCATCAAATGACTAACTATGACAAACAGTCCAACCTGGGGCGCACTGATGGTATCATCTGACTTTTAGATGCATTCTTATAATACCATTTGTATGAGATCTGAAAGTCTGTGGACAAATATTGGCATGACAGAGACCAGCTTAAGAGCATGGATGTTCATAAGACAAATAGAAAATTTGAAAGAATCAGTTTAACCCTCTAGACTTGGTTTGATAGTTCTGAGTGCAAACCCAGTTTGTTTATTTAGTCAGAGTCAAAATTATATAAAACTGTTGGCGTGCCTCTGAAGATCATAACCAATATTCTATTTCCTCATTTCCCATATATAGGTCTGGGTTGATTTGTGAATTTGTTTTATTTTATCATCAGGCCTTTTTCCAAACAAGACTTGAGTTTCTTATCCCAGGTATACAACCTAAACTTTACCTTTGCTAAGAATATCTTGTTTAAAACTGTGGCTTAATGTTAAAAATTCATATATCATTTATTTGACTCATGAAAGTAAATTTGAAGTTTTTAAATAAAACACTTAGAGTAAATTAAATGAATCTTTAACTCGAAATTTTCTAACAATGTATGCCATTTGAATTTCAGAATTCATCACAAGAAGGCAAGGACTTGAAATAATATAATTAAAGATAATGTAGGTTAAAATTCATAGTTTCTGATAGAATAGGAAGTGTCAAATCGAAAATTTCTCAAATTTTCAGTAATTGTTTCATTGAAAGCCTATATTCTAAAATAAGTGGAATTATTTTCTACTTTTTTCACAATTATTTTCCATTATTTATTTTCCACAATAATAATTTTCCACAATTATTTTATGCAAGATTGACAATCCTTAAATTTTTCAGTATCTCCCAGTTGGTTAAAAAAAATACAAAATCATTTTAAATACATATCAATTGGTTAAAAACTACTAATTGAAGGCTGACTAAAAACTTAAAATAATAAATACTTCGTTCATCAGAAAATTCATTCCTGTTAAAAATAAATACACACATAAATACACACACAAATACACACTCACTCTTTCTGGAGTGTATTACCCTTGGGTATGTTCCTTATGGAGAAATAGAAATGTCTGAAACACTGAGAATTAGGCTGTGTGAAGAATTCTGATCATCTGTGATTTTTATTTTTACATGTGATAGTAGTGAGATGAGATATGGTTTCCTTCCAAAACCTCAGGGTCATAAAGATCAAGGGATTGATTTGAATTGTCCAAGATTACATGGCATTTTTCTTTCACATATAAATATGAAATCACAAATATCACAGTTAAATTATATCATCCAATATAATATAAAACTATACTATACATAGGTGTTTTTCCCATGAAATCTAATAATTCCATTCCCTCTTCTGTAGAAATATTTAGTTTCCTTTAGATTATTTCTAAAAAATAAGAAATAAAGAAAGACAAGAAATCCTTCCTGTACAAAGCTAATAAGCAATAAATCTGTGCAGCTTGAAAAGAATGAGTTTATAAACAACTTTTTTTAAGTTATCAAATAATCATGCATGTTTATTGAACACCTATTATGTATAAATCATTGTTTCATAGTTGAGACTTGGGAAAGCCTTGACCAAATCAATAATTCAATGTGAAAAAGAAGCACAGAGGTGCACCAATTCTTTCTAGTTTTCTATGCCCTAGATTAACATTCATGCTATTAAATTGGCCCTTGGCATTGTAAGATTTAATTAATCCATTAATTCTAAAATCACTTTAAGATTTGTTAATAATGTTAATAAAAAGTGATATAAAGATATCATCTAGGTGTTCATCCACAGTGCTTCATTCATTGTCTGATTTTAGGGGCCCTCTCACATGCCACAGTTAAGTGAACAGGTGCCCCAACCTTTCAGAGGCAAGATATACTTGCAGGTCTTGGCCTGAAGTCATTATAGGCTTGAAACTATCATGGTTCCCAACTTACCATGAATCATGATTCTTACTACACGTACCTCCATGATTCCTCTCAGATTAATTGCAAACATATAATATACTGCAGAGAGGCTTTTAGACTACCTTGATTAATATACACATGGCCTATACCAGTTCTCCGAAGATCACTCATGTAGCTTGATGTAATTACCAAACTGTTCACCAAGCACTATAATAAAAGAAAGAAAGAAACCTATGGGACTAGCACCCCACTGATCATTTTCTGAACATCTTATGCTTAGCCCTATAGCAGAATGACCCTATAATGTGTATTTATCCCCTTGAGATGGAAATGGTTTATAATTAATGCAATATAAATAGCAATTCCTGGATCATGGTCCAGTTTCATGGGACCCTTATATTCCTGTCCAGCAAAAGCCAGAAGAGACTGGGATACCAAGCTTTATCCAGGAAGGTTAACTGTAATATCCACTGTAGCAGGTGTGATCTGAACAAGTCTTCAGTCTATCCCAGTCCCTGACTATCACTGCTTACAGCAGCCAATCAGAGGAAGAACACAGCTGTGTGGCATGGCTACTGCAATGGGGAGGGAGAGGGGCTTATTTCCAACCTGAATATTATTAGTTCAATTGATCCATTCTACTTATGGGGACAAGTTTTAGCACAGATTTTTTTTTGGCTTGTCCTATTGTCTTCCCCCAATACATCCCCTATCTTTATTCTCAAAGATGGCCTATTACTCTGAGATAATAGAAACAATTAGCAGAGATCTCCCAAAGGGTCCCATTGTCAAGTCAACCCACTCATTTGTGCCCAAACACATACACTCTGCCTTCCATCCATTTACTAGGGCTAAATTGTTTTTGATCCTGTTTGTCTCTGACACCTTCACCTATGCATTAATCCCATCCCTCTCACCTTCTCAAGGATATTATCAAACAAATTCTCCTGCACCATATTTTCCTCTTTTGGTTTACCCCCATCAGCAAAGAAATATGCTGTTATTTCCTCTTTCCTTAAAAAAAATAAAACATATAATTAACTAACTTTGATAGGGAAGCCAAGATACTGAAAGGAGAAGACACAGTCTCTTTCATTAATGGTGCTGGGAAAATTGGATATTCATGTGTACAAGAATGAAACTAAACCTCAATTTTATAGCACTTACAAAACTTAACTCAAAACAGCTTAAAGACTTGAATATAAGACCTTGAAACTATAAAACTCCTAGCAAAAAGCTCCTTGACATGGTGTTGGCAATGATATTTTGCATATGACAAGAACAAGCAACAAAATAAAAAATAAGTAAGTGGGACTACATCAAACTAAAAAAGCTTCTGCACAACAAAGAAATGATCAAAAAAATGAAAAGACAACATGAGGAATGGGAAAAGATTTGCAAACCATATATCTCATAAGGGGTTAACATAAAAATTATAGAGAGAACTTATACAACTCCACAGCAAAGAAACAAAAAATCTAATTAAAAATGGGTAAAGGACCTAAATAAACATTTTCCCAAAGAAAATAAACACATGGCCAAGAGGTACATGAAAAGGTGTTCAACATCCCTAATCATTAGGGAAATGCAAATCAAAACCACAATGAAATATCACCTCACACTGTTACAATATCCATTATCAAAAAAGACAGGAGATGATAAATTCTGGCAAGAATGTGGAGGAAAGGGAACCCTGTGCACTGTGGCTAGGATTATAAATTGGCACAGCTGCTATGGAAAACAGTACAGAGCTTTCTCAAATTTAAAAATATAACTACTTTATGATCCCGCAATTCTATTTCTGGGACTATAGCTAAAGAAAACAAGGATACTATGCCAAACACATACCTGCACCCCCATGTCATAGCAGCATTTTTACAATAGCCGAGACATAGAAACAACCTAAGATTCATTAATAGATGAATGCATAAAGAAAATGTGGTATATATATAAAATGGAATTATTATTCAGTCAAAAAAAAAATCCTGCCATTTGTGACAACATGGATAGACTTTGAGAGTATTATACCAAGTGAAATAAGTCAGACAAAGATAAACACTGTATGATCTCACTTATATGTGGAATGCAAACAAATGAAGGACTCAGAAGAAAAAAGATCAGATTTGTGGTTACCAGAGTGGGTGAGAGTAAGGGGAATCAGATAAAGGTGGTCAAAGGGCACAAAATTCCAGTTTTCGGTAGATAAGTACTACAAATCTAATGTACAACATGCTAACAATTCTGTATGGTATACTTGAAAATTGCTAAGTAGATTATTAGCATTCTATAAGGAAAATCACTTCTGCTTTTTTGTATCTATATGAGAATATGGTTGTTAACTAAACTTACTGTGCTAATTGTTTCACAATATATCAAAGTCAAGTCATTATGCTCTACACCTTAAATGTACACAGTGCTGTATGCCAATTATCTCTCAAAATACTGGAAAACACACACACGTGCAAACAAAACAAAAACATCATTTGACATCACTTCCTCTTTCCAGCTACTAAATCTTTTCTACAATCCCTTTGTAGCAAAACTTCCTGAAAGTGTTATCTGTTTTCATTATTTTCATTGGATGTAATTGCTCTCCACATTCTCACAGGGATCCGTTCCTGAGTTTTGTCTCTTAGCATTCCACTAAAACTACTCTGAACACAGTCAATAATAACCTTCATATTGCTAAATTCGGTGGTCAAATTCTAGCCTTCATAGTGTTTCATCTATCACAGCATTTGTCACATTGGAAACACATGCTTCGTGTGGCTTCCAGGAAACCAAAATTCCCTGGATCTCCTAAGTCACTAGGTTCCCGTTCTCGGTCATGCCTTTACTGGTTTCTCCTCATCTCCTCCGCCTTTTAACATTTGAAAGCCCCAGTGCTCAGGCGACGGCTACTTTCTTTTATGCACCTGCTCTCATTGGTGGGTACTCTCAAGCAGCCCGACAGCTTTAATAACATCTCGGATGCTGACAGTTCCCAACTTGTATCTCCAGACCCGACCTCTTAACTTTACACTTTTATGTCCAACTGTTAACCCCACAGATTTACTTGGATATCTAATATAAATCACACTAAAACATATAATAACTCTAAATCATTTTTTTCAACAAAACTTGCTCCTACTTCATATTCCCCTCATCTCAGTAAATGATAATTCCACATTTTCAGCTACTCAGGGGCCCCAAACCCTATCACTTCCATCATTCACATCCCACAACCAATCCTTCTGCAAGTCTTGTCGTTTTGTCTTTCAAATATGTCAGACCTAACCATTATCACTATTGCTACTGTTATCATTCTGAACCAAAACATAAATGTCTCCCATCTAGATTATTGCTTTGCTGCTTCTACCACGGCAGCCAACTAAACTGTTTTCAATACATCGGCCAGAGAGATCCTTTTAAGGTGGAAAGCAGATCACAGGGCTTCCGGAACAATGAATCGCGTTGGGTGTTTTTCCTCTTCGTGGTCTTCCCTCTCAGTATTCTCCATCCGTTCTGCTCTTTCCCCCAAACCCTTAGAGTGCCCCAGAGCTCAGTCCTTGGACTTTTTCTGTTTTTTCTATACTCAATTAGTGATCTCATTCAATACAGATGCCACAAATATCATCTATATTCCAACAGCTCCCAAATTTATATCTCCAGTTTAGTTATAACGCATCCAACTGCCTGCCTGGTTCTCCCAATTGGATCAAAGAGATATCTCAAATTCATAATTTCTGAAAGTAAATCAGCTCTACTTATGTCTTTCTCATCACAATCAATGTCAACTTAATTCTCCCAGTAGCTCAGCCCAAAAACATAGAGACACGCTTAACATTTCTATTTTTTCCCCCACGATTTATATCCCCAAATTAGCAGCATCGGCATAATCTGAAAACTTGTCAAAAATGCAAATTCTTAAGTCTGTCTCAGACCTACTGAATCAGGAACTCTGAATGGGACCCAGAAATCTCTGTTCAACAAAGTTTCTAGGTGATTCCTCTAGATGATTCCAGATGCTTGTTCAATTTTCAGAACCACTGTGCAAAAGAATGTAGAGTAGTATTGAGAACTGAAAGAAGTTTGGGAGCAAGGGCTGGTTCTTCAAGTCAAAGAGCTCTTTGTAGGCCACTGAGATATTTATAGTTGCTATTGTTAAACCTCATGGGGGTCTCATGGTGGTTGATGAATATAGATGTGTCATAGCCAGAGCACAGCACCTGAGAAATGAGAGATGACGGCCGGGGTTGAAGGAATTTTGCCTTATAATCTACATATTCTTAAGCAAAGTATTTCACATCTTTCTCTCCTATGAAATAAGGAAAATAACGCTTAGCTCACAGAGTTATTGGGAAGACTGAAGGAGGTTATCAATTTAATAATATCTACAGCAGTATTAGCATTTAATATATATCAATGAATGTTAGTGTCTGGTGACTTTACAACTAAAAGCTCTGATTTCTCCGCCAGAGGTGCCATCTTAATTTTTTGAAAAGTAAGTATAAAGGCCAAGGGCCTAGGATTGAAAAATAATCCTTGAGAAATGCTCACATTTATCGGAATAAGAAGAACTGGTTCATAGTTCCTCTTTTGTCCCTTATTTTAGGCAGCTCCTGAAATATTATCTTGTCTATGAAGTCTCTCCATTTTCTGTCTCTCGCTAAACAGGACAGTTCCATGATGATTCTAAGTGTTCCTTCTACTCCCTTCACTGCCTCATCGGCACGGAATGGTGTGTTCATTTCATATATTCATTTAATTTATACACTTGGCCAATGCCTGTCCTCTAGGCTTTGTGCCTTGTGCATAACATGTCATTGATCGTATGTGTCTTAGGGAAAGCTTCTCGGTAAACAGGGCTTGCTCTGCTTGCCCCTATTTGCATAACGGTTATAGAATATCATGTAAATACAGGGACTTGATTAATGGCTTCTGACAGAGCAACTCAAATAAAATACAAATAAGCCAAAAATTATGAACGCATATAGTTATCCTAACCATAATTTTTATCCTTTTTTCCTAAATTTTTTAAAATTCCAATTTTTATCCTATTATTCTCCTTAGTGCTTTCTAATTTGAGCAAAACACATACATAAAAGATCTACCTAAAATGAAAAAGACATAAAAACCAAATAGAGAAGCTAAATCAAGCCATTAAAAATAATCAATGTTCTCCCGTGGGAGATTCTTCTCTCCCCTGTGCTTCCACCTTCCTCTCCGTGTACACGTGTGTGTGTGTGTGACTC